>NC_083366.1:54867500-55167500 GCF_030254825.1 Meriones unguiculatus | reverse complement strand
TCTCTGGGAGAGCATCAAGTGTTCTAAACCGCTGGGCCATTGACCCAGACTCCTAGGAGAGTTTTTAAACAACGTAAAATGTGTGATCTGTAAGAATGATAAATTATTGACTTGAACTCCATAAAATTTAAAACTAGTCAAAGATAATAGTCCATATGAATAAGAGAACAATGAGTTTCAGAATGGAAAATATTTATAAACATCATATATGATCCAAGTCTAGTATGAGTGGTTTTGGTGCTGTGTATATGAGTTTTCTTCTCTTGACTGTCTTCATCATCTAGTTGTAGGGACATAACTTAAACAGTTAATCATATTTAATTAGACCTATATTGAAAGAAAACAAGTGCTTTATTAGAAGAAATACAAGATCTTAGGTGGACATTAAAAAAAGAAAAGAAGGATTTAGCTTCATCTAGTGGAAGACATAAAAAATTTACCATTGCAATTAGGGTTAGCCCTGATACTTTAAAGTTTAATCAGACTGTTTCTACAAGTGGGAAGGAGGGTAGTGGAAGAAAGGGGTGGGGAAAAGAAAGAAAGAAAAAACGTGATGGAAGCTCACTTGGGACAGTCCAGAGCTCATCTATCACAGTGACCACTGCTCAGTTTTGGAGGAAAAGCACATCCTACAGCATAGGGGTGTAGAGTTTCCAAAAGAAAGTTACATGTAAGTTCTATTAACCAGGAACATTTGTAGCAAGTATTGTTCCCATCATCCATCTAACTTACCACATCAAATACTCTGCTCTAAATAGCAGTCTGGTTTCCTCCAGTGCTTGAATGCTATGCTGCAAATATTTAACACCGACCAGCCTGATGTTGTTTGCTTGTATTTTTTGTTCCTTAATGAATTGTTATGCAAAGCAAGGTGCATGAACACATGTTTTTCCTATTACTATATATATATATATTTAAACACTTAGTCTGGAACACTAAATCTCATACAGAGGAAATGGCATTGCTATTGAGAGCCTTTGCAAACATATTAGCTATGAATCCCGCGTTAACACGATAATTGTTTCCACACACGTACATGCAACCCACAACAAGGATTATTAAAATGATTTAAGAGAAATCTACCATAAACATTTGTACTTTCATTAAAACAAAACAAAACTACTGTGCCGACTTGGTAAATGTATCCTGAAAAATTACACCGTTAAGTTCTTTTAAACATTTATTCTTCCTAATAATGTCTTTCCTGTGTCCTCTGCCTTTCTTCTACTCTTTCTTTTTTCTCTCTCATTCTCATTCTTCCTTTGTTTATTTCAGATTTGATATCTCTCTCCCTCCCTCAACTTTCCCTACAAAATTATGACTTTAAAGTCTTCACAATTAGAGAAAAAAAATTAAATAAAGTAAAATGTTAGTTAATTAATTAAAATTTAAAAAGATTAATCCCAGGCCTCAAACAAAACAAAACAAAAAACCATCAGGGACTGAAAAATGAGAAAGAAGAAGAAATCCTAGATAGGAATCTAGTTTATTGAAATGCAAATCCCCTGGACTTATCCATATTTCACATGCCTTCCCCACTCACCTTCCCTTATATTACTGGAAAAACAAGAACAGGCCTTTGGGTCACCAATAAGATATTTTTTTTCTTTTTCTTTCTTTCTCTTTTTTAAAAAGAAAATTAGAGCCTGGTAACCAGTAACATATGAAGGTGTCTTACACAAGCATTCCTGGATGGAATTTGAGCCTAGAACCCTCTGGGTCCAAAATATCAGTTTTACCAAACTATACAACGTTCTTCTTGGGATAAAGGTAAGAGTAGCGCTCCTTTAAAATGTAGAGTATTCAACAAACAAATCAAGACTGTGTTTGTAGATATGCAACTATTTAATTAATCAAGGGAAATTTGACATAGCCATTTCTAAGACACAAGTGCCCTGTTAAACAGTTCTCGTTTCTTTGTGGAGGGTTCATGTGGCTTTTCTGTTCTGTTCTGACTTTTCACTAACAAGGACAGGGTTAGAAGGGGTAAAACAAATGATCAAGAGGAAATCCATCCCTTCCTGCTGACTTGAGTGACAGAAAAGTGGGCTGACACTGTTACACTAAGAGAAATATAAATTTGACCTAATCTGAGAACATGCATTTCATCTTTCTTTTCCATTATGTGTTTATTGAAGCCATTTTGAAACTGAGCAGTGTGGCCAAGTTCCTAAGAAGACTGACTTTTGGGACTTTATTATACTTCACATTCTTGCCCAGTTCTAAACAGTATGGGGTCAGGCCGTTCTTTTATGTTTTCTTAACGTTAATTCTTTCTTTTCATCTCACTGTACCTATTACAAAATTGCTCTTAAAGTTTTGGAATACAGAATACAAATGAAACTAAAAGATGAGGGAAAAAAATTAAGTAATTGTTTATTTATTTACTTGCTATTTTTATGTGCATTGGTGTTTGGCCTCCGTATACATCTGAATAAGGGAATTGGATCCACTGGATCTTGAGTTGCAGATAGCTGTGTGCTGTCCTGTGGGTGCTAGGGATTGAACCTGGGCCTCTGGAAGAGTAGCCAGTGCTCTTAACTGCTGAGCCATCTCTCTGGCCCCAAAGATGGGAAATATAAAGACTGTCTGGAGAAAAGTAGAATATGGGAAAGACATCAACTATGATGTTTTGAAGTTGCAGGAAATCTAATCAGGAGTATTAACCATCCGCACAAAGCTGCATGGGAACTTCTTAGAAGTCCTTTTCTAGCTTTCTCATCCACTGTTGCTCAGGATCTAGAGAGGGCTACACTACTGGAGGAGTAATCTTTATTCTGTCTTGCAGGAAAGCAAAGGGTGGTTTTTCTGGCACTGTGAAAGGTGAACCCTGGCCATTCCATTACATCTCATTTACATTATCAGCACAGACTCAAGGTCTGGATTCTAGGAACTCGGGAAAGGCAGCTGTTTGCAACAGCCATTCCACATACATCCCATTTGGTTATCATCATAGGCTCTAGTATGTCTGGAAAGGCAGTGGTTTCCAACAGTCAAAGGCAAAGTTCTGTAACAGAAAGCCCTGACATCCAGAAGGCAAGCATAGGTTTCCACCTTGAGAGGAGAGACTGCATCTCACTGAAAACTTTATTTGCATCTTCCAGAGTCATGTACCTGAAAATGTGAGACAAGAGGAAGGATGAGAGAGTGGTTAAAAGTGTAAATTGGAGGGTTTTTTAAAAAATTTATTTATTTATTTATTTATTTACTTTACATCCCAATCATAGCCTCCTCCCTCCTTTCCTTCCTGTCCCTCCCTCCTCTCCTTTTCCTCCTTCCTCTTCCCCCATCCCCTTCCCTTATCCTTCAGAAAAGGGAAGCCCTTCCCTCCCCTCCCCCCACATATACTAACTCATACCAGCATATCCATTCTCATCAGGACTGGGCACTTCCTCTTTCACAGTGTCCTGGCAAGGCAGCCCCACCAGGGGGAAGTGATTGAAAAGCATGCAACAGAGGCCATGTCAGAGACAGTCTCTGCTCCCTTTTCTATAGGACCAACATGAAGACCAAGGTGCCCACTGGGTGCATCTGTGTAGGTGGCCTAGGTCCACTGCATGTTCCTTGGTTGGTACTTCACGTTCTGCAAACGCTGCCGGGCCCAGGTTATTTGCCACTGTTGTTCTTCTTGTGGAGCTCCTGTCACCTCCAGGTCCTTCTGTCCTTCCCTCCATTCTTCCACCAGGCTCTTTACTAGCTGCCCAAAGTTGGGCTGTGTGTCTCAGCTTCTGTATTGATCCCTTTGCTAGACTGAGCCTCTCAGGAGACAGCCATGCTAGGCTCTTGACATGTCTCTCTTTCTGGATCTCGGTTACCTCACTCAGGATGATCTTTTCTAGTTCTACCCACTTGTCTGCAAATTTCATGATTTCTTTGTTTTTAACAGCTGAATAGTATTCCATGTGTACATGTACCACAATTCTGTATCCATTCTTCAGTTTAGGGACATCTAGATCGTTTCCAGTTTCTGACTATTACAAATAAAGCTGCTATGAACATAGTTGAGCAAATGTCCTTATTGAATGATGGGGCTTCTCTTGGGTATATGCCCAGGAGTGGTATAGCTGGGTCCTGAGGTAGAGCTATTCCCAATTTTCTGAAAAAGTGCCAGATTGATTTCCAAAGTGGTTGTACAAGTTTGTACTCCCACCAACAGTGGAGGAGGAATCCCTTTTCTCCACATCCTTGCCAGCATGTGCTGTCACTTGAGTTTTTGACCTTAGCCATTCTGAAGGGATTTAAGATGGAATCTCAGAGTCATTTTGATTTGCACTTCCCTCCACTAATGACTAATGACCTTGAGCATTTCTTTAAGTGCTTCTCAGTCATCTGATATTCCTCTGTTGAGAATTCT
The DNA here is from genome assembly GCF_030254825.1 of Meriones unguiculatus. Lineage (NCBI taxonomy): Eukaryota > Metazoa > Chordata > Mammalia > Rodentia > Muridae > Meriones > Meriones unguiculatus. Next base: position 55,163,146 of record NC_083366.1, on the reverse strand, counting down.
CTGTTTAGCTCTGTACTCCATTTTTTAAATTGAATTATTTGGTTTGTTGGTCTTTAATTTCTTGAGTTCTTTATATATTGTTGTAGGTTGCTGTTAAAATTTACTATTAATTATCTTTTAGTAATGCTACTTGTTAGTCCTAAACAGCTGTATAATCAAATCACCACACAGAGACAGGGATTTATTTAATTAACCTAGAACACAACGCTGGGCAATAGTTAGTCCATCCTAAACCTCCAAGCCCTCATAGTTTCCTAACATTTAGATTTCCCACATTATACTTGCTTTTAGTGATATATTAAGTCCAGTCCATCTCTCCACGTCGTTCCAAGACCTTTCCTCCTGTCTCTGTTCTCCCAGCTCTCTCCTGCCCTTCTCCTCCCACTCTTTTCTTGTCCTCTGGATCCTCTTCTCTTTCCTGTCCTCTGGCTTCTCCCCTCTCCCACCTGCTCCTTCCTCCCTATTGCTCAACATTGTGGCTGGTTGTTTATTTTGGATGTTTACACAAAGTTGAGACAGGTGATGCTTACAATAAGTATCACAATGCAATATCCGGATTGAAACCTGGGGGGGGGGGGAGAATCAGCATTTGAATGAATAAGGGTAAGGTGTATACCTTTCAAAAGAACATTTTACCAACAATATATTTTGGATATTAACCCTCTGTCAGATGTTCGATTGCTGAAGATCTTTTCCATTGTCAACAGAGCAAAACAGCAGCCAACAGAATTGGAGGTTCTGTTTATGACAGTGAGTGACTCCCCAAGAACCTAGCAAAGGGCTTGGATCTAAAGAAGCTCTGGTGTTTGCTTAGAAATTAAATTTTAGGAAAATGAATTATGTTCGTGGCTCAAGACATATCCCTTTTTCTTGTAGTGAGCTAAAGCAGAGTTCAAAGTCAAAGCAGGTATTTAAAGAGGCTTTATGGAAATGTAGCATTCTGGATTATAAAACAACTTAAACATACAGTTAAATGTAGGAAGCCCCTATTTACAAGTTGTTTAAGGAATTGTTTTGAGAAGTAAATTTAGAAAATTCTAAGTCTATTCCTATCAGAAGCCTAGTCATATTTTAATATTGACACATTTTAAAGCATGGCTTTAATTTTATTTAATTGCTTTTAAACCCAGATACTCCCTAAATCACTGTGAGTGTCAATAAGAGCTCTTTATTGACTTCCTAATGACTTTTCTTTTTATGTCACACATTGTCTCAAAAGACGAGACTGAAGTATTTGTTTTTCATACACCATAGTTATTTTTGTAAATACCTTAGATGATTACTAAGAAAATATATTATTTATTAAGACATGGAACAAGACTCATAAAGCATTAATACATGTTGACGTTAGGTATTTTTTTTTTCAAATCAAGAACTCCTCTCTTCTCAAAAATATTCTTCCCTCACAGGAATATTTTATTTCCAAACATCGCATTTCCTCTTTGCCCAGATCCTATGGTAACATTTATGAAAAGTATGTGACACTGTAATTCATTAATGGGAAGCATCAAGTACATTTATAATATTATATATTTAAAATAATTTAGCATAAAATAGTGAATTTACATATCTTGAATAATCATTTTATTTCATCCACACTAAGTTTAATCAATGACAACTAATACACTTTTAGTCTTTAAGAAGGTATAAATAGGTGACATATATCTTATTTCTCAAGAGTAAGTTTATTCTGACATTTGATTAGCTATAGAGTTCCAGCAGCTCATCGAAGGGTCTTAGAAAAAATAAAAACAAATGAACTAGGCATAACAGGAGTCCAGCAAATAAAACGGTTATTATATAATCATTTATTAGATTATATAAATGAGTTTTCTTTTTTTCCAAATAGACAAGCATAGTTAACAATTTTCATGCACTAATATGCATACTCACCTTATAATATTTAACAGATGAATTTAAAAAAAAACTATTTTCCCTGCCTTTCCTATTATTCTAATGATTTTATAAAATCTAAAGGTTAAAATTTTACTAAAAACAATTTGGGTTATTTTGTGAGAAGCCAAAAATTCAGGTGTCCTAAGTTTTTTCTATAGATTCTTCATCCTGCCAAACAGTAGAACAGGGGTCCTTATTTTATAAATCCCAAAACCAGGGGGACTTATTGAGTTTCCAATTCCTGAGATTCTCAGCTCAGACGACACAAATGGATATAAGGAAACACAGTGAGTTTCCCTTTTTTCAGAGGCCTACGGGTAAATTCTGCTGTCTGCAGACCCTATGGGCAACGGGCCTTTAAGTGTGAACAGATTTTCTGTTCACTGTAGTGCATGCTTGAACATTATAACTTTCCATATGCGCTGCAGCAGGAGAACAAGTGGGAACACTAATCTGTTTCAACATCCCTCGTAACACAGGATACCCTTTAGAGCTGAGTGGTCACCCACTCTGTTTGACATGCCTGCTAAACAGTTCAGTGGTGTGAAAGATGGAGCGTTAAAGCAGACATTTGTCCGGGTCTGTTTGATCAGAATACTCTGTCTTCTTATTCATGTGAGGTGGCCTATGGTTGGTGAATGTGCAAACGGATCCTGGGACTCTTTAACACACGACCTTAAAACAAACTTTGGTCCCTGTTTCTTTTTAAACCATACCAATGAGTGCACTGGAACACAATACTTTAAATAAGCGGGGAAATAAAATCGTTACCTGTGGTCATCAGTCTGTAAGTTTGGTTTAGATGCTCCTGGTTGGAGCAACTACATAAAAGAACACACGTGTCATTTAAACATGGTGGCTCATTTTGATTGCAGAGAAACAAATCTGCATGAAATCATGAAATTTTCAGGTAAATGGTGGGAACTAGAAAAAATTGTCCTGAGTGAGGTATCCCATAAGCAGAAAGACGCACATGGTATATATTCACTTATAAGTGGATATTAGTCATATAATATAGGATAAACATTCTAAAATCTGTACAGCTAAAGAAGCGAAGCAAGAGGGAAGACCCTGAATATACTGATCATTCCTCACTCAGAAAGGCAAATGGGATGAACATTGGAAGAAGGAGAAAACAGGAAATAGGACAGGAGCCTACCACAGAGGGCCACTGAAAGACCTTACCCAGCAGGGTATCAAAGCAAATGCCTAGGTTCAAAGCTAAACTTTGGGCAGAGTGCAGGGAATCTTAGGAAAGAAGGGAGAGACAGAAAGACCTGGAGGGGACAGGAGCCCCACAAAGGAGCAACAGAACCAAGAAATCTGGATCCAGTGGTCTTTTCTGAGACTGATACTCCAACCAAGTACCATTCATGGAGATAACCTAGAACCCCTGCACAGATGTAGCCCATGCCAACTCAGTGTCCAAGTGGGTACCTTAGTAAGCGGAACAGGGACTGTCTCTGGCCTCTGACATAAACTCAGTGGCTGGCTCTTTGATCACCTCCCCCTGAGGAGGGGGAGCAGCCTTAGCAGTCTACAGTGGAAGAAAATAGAGCCACTCCTCATGAGACCTGATAGGCTAGTGTCAGAGGGAAGGGGAGGAGGGCCTCTCCTATCAGTGGACTTGGAGAGGGGCATGGGAGGAGATGAGGAAGGGAGGGTGGAACTTGGAGGGAATAAAGGAAGGGGCTATAGCTGGGACACAAAGTGAATAAATTGTAATTAATATAAAAAATAAAAATTAAATTGAAAAAAGCTTCTCCCAAAATTTTCTTGATGCTTTTGTTAAAAACACAATACAGTGACGTTACTCACAAAAGCATTCTTCTCTTGGGTTATAGCAAGAATTTTTTTAAGTACTTTACTTCAATTATTGATTATTCCACAGCTACCAAATTGAATTAAAATACAATATGCTTCATAATATTATATTTTTGAAAGTATTTTTCCACGTGTGTGTGTGTGTGTGTTCATGTGTTTGGAGATCAGAGGACCACTTCTTTCCTTCTCTGAGGTAGGTCTCAGGGATCCAGCACAGGAGGTCAGGCGTGTTGACAAGCATCTTTATCCACTGACTATCCCTCACAGTTCTGAATTTGTATTTTTAATTGAATAATCTCATCTCTTTTATCTTATAAAAGTCATTTTAAATCACTTAAGAAACTAAGCCGATTATAGATTTATAAGCAGACAACTTCCTACGATAAGACATTGTGACATTTGAGGCCATGTCCTGGCATTCAGCTGCTGGTGGGAGAGGAAAGGCTTGGCTTTCCCGTGGAAATTCAGCCTAGGTGTGTTCTAATAACCTACTGAATGACCAAATGTATTTTTTTTTCTTGAATTATACTTACATTTCTAGTTTTCCTCTGGTTAGGGACAAAATTAAGATTTTTTTTTATTTTTTTACCTTTCAGCACTGGGCCTGCTCAGGAGTACTGAGCTCTTAAGTACCAGGAAACACACATGCTTGGGTCAAATGATTTACCTTCATGTCACAAGTAATCAATAGCAGAGCAAGGAGGAGGCCTGCGTGCCCTGCTCTTTCCACGTGCCAAGCCTTATTAAAGCCTGCAGACTCAGGTATACCCCGTTGTCGGGCTGAAGCCTGGAGACTGGACTGCTTATTTCTGCCCAGGTGGAAATGTGTGTACAACGCCTGTTAAATATGATATATTCCTAACGCGCAGCAATTACCAAGACACCTGTGGCCTAATAGTCAGCCTGCACTGGAGGGAAAAATGTGTCCCTCGTTCAAACCGCTGGCTTCACATTTCCTTACTTTCACCTGAGGTTATATGATCTGCTGGTTCTACAGGAGGACAGAGGTGCCGCAAGAACTATTTCTTAATTACACTGACTCCGAGGTGTGAGTGCGTTGATTTGTGGCTTTTACTTCTCTGTCTTACAATTTCTGCTAGTTCCAGTAGCCTATTATGAAGAAAACGTGTTTCCACGGGGAGAGTTCCTGCGCTCTGGGAAAGCCATCTGCTGCAGAAGTTGGAGGGGTGTGGGGAACGCCCCCATACTGAACTAGGATTCAACCTCCACTCGGCATCTGGAAGCTTCCCACTAAGCCCTTTAGTTCAGTCACAAGCCGCAGGCATTTGTTGCCCCAACAGGTGCAAATCAGCTCTAGCGAGGGCCTTGGTCCCCATTCCTCAGCCTGGGACACTGTGGTGCATTTGCACAGTTAGGTGCCTGTAGTCACGGCTTAATTCTGAGGGATAAAAGAACAAGTGGGCGTCATAAATAAAGAGCATGTTGAAATGACGAAGGTGAGAAGACGTAATTCTTACAAGTCAATCCTCCCCTCAGAGGGGGAAAACATGGGAACACTGTTTTTCCATCCGTTTAATGATAGTTTTCAGGATTCAGTTATCTTGCCTTAATTTACTAAATAAAATATTTACATAGTATACAACTACTTGTGACAACTAGAAATGAGGGAGTGAGGTCTGCAAATGTGGGACTTTTCCTTCCTCTGCAGGCTGAAGAATCCCTCTGATGCTGGACATCTTCTGTTTCTAATATACTATCCGAGAGAGAGAAAAAGGTACATTTAATGTTTCAAATACCCAGAAATATAAAGTATGGAACTAGAAATATGGCTCATGTGTTAAGAGTACTTATTGCTCTTAGAAAGAATCTGGATTCAGTTCCCAGCACCTACAGAATGTCTCAAAACCACCTTTGACTCTGATTTTGGGGGGACCTGTTACGCTCTTTTTGGCTTCTGTAGTCACATAAACTCATACAGGCAAACACACACACTCACACACACTCACATACACACACACACACTACATAAATAAACAAATAGTAAATGGAGATGCAAATTATTAGCATGGAAACAGCCAAGATTCTAGCCTAGACTTCCCAGCTCCAGAGCTCACTGCCTGTTGCTTCTCTTGCCACTGACATTTTATTAAATGATGATTTTAATAAGCCCATTTGTTTTCACACCCAAGCTCAGTACCAGGTGTGTTTCTTCACTTTTCTTTCTTGGCAAGTTCTTGCTCATCCCCCAAGGAATAACCTAGCTGGAAGCAGTGACGGAAGGGTGTAAATGCCAACAGACACACAGGAATAGTTAGGTTTGGGTGGTCTGTGGTCTTGGATGGAGAAAACTCGGTAGTTTTATGTTTACATATAAACATGATATGTAAATGAACAGGGAGGCAGGATTGTTACATGACTATAAACATGGATATGGAGTTTAGGGTATACAGCTAGGTCAAAGAGGCAGGTTTAACTAATCTCAGTAGAAGCAGAATTTGTAGGGGGTAGACGTCAGGCCATGAACATGGCAGGGGTGAGGACAATGATGGACATGTTATACGCACACTATCAGCATCTATACCAAAAAGCAACAACAAGAAGAAATTAGATAGCCTGACAGCAAAGATCAAATTTCCCCCAAGGAACTCCACATCCCTCATCAACAGGAAGTAGTCCAGTGATGATGTTGCCTTCTTTCTGCCACCTGACTTTACTCATGGATCTCTTTTCTGTCTATCCTTTCTCTCTTATCCGGTATTATTGGTGAGAGGGAAGAAGAAAAAGGGTAGAGAAGGATGGAAGAAAGAAGAATCCACAAAGCAGCAAACAACCGCCAAAATTAACCCTTCTTCCCTCAATTTGGTTTCAATTTTGTCACTCCAACAACCAACTAATGCAGTAACATTTGCTGAATTTCTCACCTACTCCTTACTAATTTGCAGTGAAAGTTATTCTAGACAAATATTTGAATACGGCATTTATGTCTCTGCTTTTCTAAGATTTTTAGCCTGTCCTAGTGTTGGCACGGCTCTCTGCTATACCACTCAGCTAGGACTTTTCTCTAAACATTCATTTCTTTACAGGTTTCTTTGTTTTCCTTTGCAACTTAATTCATTCCTGAAAGTTGGTCTGAATTGTTACTGGATTCTAAAAGTCTAGTGAGATACCGTTGTTCATTGTCTTCATAAACCTTCCCAAAGGTATGAGATGGAGCTTTTCAACTTAGAAGCATCATGTTTGAATCCTTGGGATTAATGTCCCCTATGGTGGGAGAACAGAGCAGAGGGTAAACAGGGTGGTTCCTCCATGAAGAGTGGTGATTCCCAATCAGTGGGCCATGACCCTTACAGGGGTCACATATGAGGTATCCTGCATATCTGATATTTGCATCACAACTTGTAACAGTAGTAAAATTGTAGCTATGAAGTAGCAACAAAATAATTTTATGTTCCAGGGTCACCACAACAGGAGGGTGATGCATGGGGTGGCTGCATGAGCAAGGTTAAGAAGCACTGATCTAGGGGGTAGGCAGAAGAAAAGCATGTCTGGTCACACCAGAGGAAAAGCATGAGAGTGCAAGAGAGAATGGGCACGGGGAAGCTCAAGAGTATGTCAAAGAAGCAGGCAGTGCCAAGAAGTCAAGTAAAGGAAGGGTTAAAAACTCAATGAAGAGTGGGACAGGAGCACATGGAGACAGTGGGAAGTGAACAGGAGGACACAGGAGTATTGTGCATGCAAATTCTTTGGAGAAGTTTGAGAGAGAATAACAGCTTCAACTACGTCAAGTTTACATTGATGTATTTTGCAGTGCTGCTATCATTCATGTCTAACATTTATTATTTTGGATTTTCTGTGTAAAAAAAAATACATTATTTACAACGATTTGTGCCATTTTCTTTTTTTCACTTACATTGCTTGGTGGAAGAGTCCCCTCCACTCCTTCATTTTCAATGGATGGATCTTGGAGAACAGAGAATATGAGAGACAACTAGTAAGATAAAAACAGAGTTTTTAATTAATTTTCCGTGTACATAAGGACTTGCGCAGGAACATGATGAAATCTGAAGAGATGGTCAGAACATAATGCAAGTGTGGGTTTTTATATAGAAACGATAAATTTGTGAAGCAATGCGGGACTAATGGATATGTGGGTGAGGATAGGTAATTCCAGGGACATTCCCGAGTGTGATACATGGCGTGTTCAGAAGCTAATGGGGTGCAGGGGTGACTTCTAGCTTGTCTGCCTATGCTCATTGCAGCACCAATTACCAGTTGCTGGTGATCCAGGTCATTTGCCAGCATTGTGTAGGAAGAACGTACCTCCCCAAAGAATCCTTATTTCTTGGCGCATGAAGGAAAAGCCAGTCCAAATAGTCCTCCTGCAGTTAACAGCCCCTCAAGAGATAAAGCTTGGAATAATTCAAGGTACATTTGAGGAGACTTTGAGATGCCATGGCCTTAGCCCCTTTAGTGCTGGATGGATAACCATCTTATGGCTCAGGTAAAGTGATTCATAATATGGAATAGCTAGGGTTATTGTAAACATTTTTTGTATGGCTCCTGCTTTGGAGTTTCCTTGTATTTCTAATCAAGAAAGTTCAGTAAGGACCAGGAGTGGTGGTGTATGTATGCCTTGAATCTCAGTTCTTGTGGGAGGGGAGAGAGGGGAGAGGCAGAAGAATCTCTCCAAGTTTCAGCCTGGATTTCTAGGCCACCAGAGGTACATAGCAAGACTGTCTTAAAAAGACAACCAAAGACCTCTGTAGGTATTTGTAACAGGAGGATTTGTAGCCAGGTATTTTGGCTACTTTATGGAGTTTTCACATCTACCACCTTTCTCTACCGCAATTCCTTCCAACTCCCCAACACTAGGGAAAGAAGGTTAGAGGGGAAAGCGGACATAGCTCTCTTTAGACTACCTCCTGACGATTAGGGGTTGGAATTCCTTGGGGCAAGTCCAATCAAATTATATTCTTGATGCTTAGTATATTATATGTTCTTATAATTTAAACTTTATTATTATATACCATTTTAACTGTGTATTTGCACCACCTCTCTTTTTTCTCTAATTGCAGTTTTCTCTACTAGCTGACTCTATGAAGAGACAATTCTTACCTTACCGAACTTTAGCTCAACTTTGCATTCTGCTTTAATATTTATTTTGAGATTTCTTTAGGGACCATCATTTCGTTCTCTTTTTTTATTGTTACTTATCTAGGTTATTACTTTGAACAAATAGCCATGTTTTATTTAGGCTTTCTAAAATAATATGCAATATAACATATAATAGGTATCAATGGCACATCCTTGTAATCATTTTCTGAATGGGATCCTCATGTTGTCAGGGATTCTATGCCGTTACCATGTCATGTTGTATGTTATGTGTTTTTTTTTTCAATAATATGAATTCTCTGGACCTATATAGTATTTAATTCTACCGAGTTGTATTCATAGCCATGCATTTTCTTATTTATTGTAATTTTGTACTGCAAGTTTGTTTTTGACAGAGTTTTATCTTTGTGAATGCTTGAGGCATATTTCAGGAAATTCACTTTGAGGAAACAGCCATTGGCTTTGGTCACCAGCCCACAATTACCATCATTGCACAGGACAGACCCCATAGTAGTAAGCAACAAGATATGTTTGATGTTTTAGAGGTGCATTTATCACAGAGGCAGAATAAATTTCAACTCTAGGCTCCTCTGAAGGTATGTCTGTTCTTCCAGACTAGTAAAATATGGTGTTTGTCTGTTTGTTTTGAGATTAGATCCTGCTTGCAGCTCTAGCTGGCCTCAAACTCACAGATATCTGCCTCAGTCTCCCAAGTGCTGGGATTAAAGGCAAGCACCACCATGCCCAGACTGATAGCTTATTTTTTCAAGCATCTTTAGTTAGAAGAAACATGTGTTCTCCCCTGCTTCTTCCTCAACACAGCCTCCACCATTATCATCACGCCTGAATAGCATTATTTACTTGTTATGAGTGATGAAGCCGCAGAAATGCATTTCTGTTATTACCCAGAATCTATAATTTAATGTTATGGTTTGTCATCTAACGAGCTTCTCTCTTGGTTATATACTTCATTACATCTTGCAAGCTCAAATATATGTGAGTAGTACTAAAATGTACTACTTCGTAGCATATTTTCCTTCTTATACTCTGTGGTAGTTTGAATACAAATGGCCCCCAGTAAGTCTATAGGGAATGGCATTACTAGAAGTTGTGGCCTTGTTGGAAGAAGTGTGAGTCATTCCCTTCCAGCTTCCTGCTGATCAGAATGCAGAACGCTCAGCCACCTCTCTAGCACCATGCTGGTCTGCATGATGCCAGGGTTCCAGCCATGGCGAGAATGGACTAAACTTCCGAACTGTAAGCCAGCCCCAGTGAAATGGTTTTCTTTATGAAAGTTGCCAACATCATGGTGTCTTTTCACAGTAATAGAAACTCCAACACATTCCATAGTTAGAGCTTTTAGAATATCTAATACACCCTTGGAGAATGAATGACCGTGAAGTCCTGACATCCTTGAAAACTGTATACCTTCAGAATGTTCACTGGTTAAGAATTATTTGCCTGAGGCTCACTGAGAGTTAGTAGAGATGCCATGTAAGATGGAACCAAGAGAGAATTAAGAAATAAAGCAATACAGAGTGAGGGGACCGGCCAAGGCAGCCAATGGGTTATGGGTGTGAAACAGACATTCACTGCACCTCTGTCAGCCATAGAGTTTCAAGTTGCTGCACTGGAGTGTGAAACTGAATCTCAGGGGTGTCATGTGCTGCTTCTGATGGTTTAATCAACTCTTGCTTACTAGAGCACAGAAATTATCACTGACACATTAAGGCAAGAAAAATTACCACCTTATGGAAAAAAATTATCATTTAAGAGTTTTACAATTTTTATGTTAAATGTCTAGTGTTAACTAGATGGGCTTTAGGCTTTGCTTATTTTTACAGACAAAAAATGTAGTGTGCAGGAAAATATAAAATACTGTTGACTTCAGCGTTTGAAGCTCTGGCCCCAGTATAAGATATTTGGTTTAGAACTATGTAACATTGGCTTACAAAGGTGACATTAAAATAAAACAAGAAAATGAACAGGCCCTTCCTATGATATAGATGAGAAGTTATAGAGAAAGAGAACAGTGCCTGTCCCTGTCACTTGAATTTTCTTTTCAGTGAATTTTTCTTTTTTTTTTTGTTTCTTTCTTTGATTCTTTCTTCTCTCCTCCTACTACTTCTCCTCCTCATCCTCCTCTTCTTCTTTTTTTTCTTTTTTTTTTTCTTTTTTTTTTTTTGCCAACCCCTAACACTTTTAATGATAGTCTGGTATGCTTGCAGAAGGGAGCCTAGCATAGCTGTCTTCTGAGAGGCTCTACCCAGAAGTACATAGAAACAGATGCTGAGATTCATAGCCAAACACTGGGTGGAGTGGAGGGAGCCTTGTGGAAGAATGGGGTGAGGGAAGGATAAAAGAACCTGGAGGTGACAGGAGCTCCACAGAAAGACCAACAGAGCCAACTAACCAGGGCCCAGAGGGGCTTATGGAGACTGAAGCATGCATGGACTTGACCTAGGTCCCCTGCACAGATGCGGCCAATGGGCAGCTTGGTCTTCATGTAGGTTTCCTAGTAAGGGGAGTGTGGGGGTTGTCTAGGACATGGACTCTGTTGCCTGCTTTTCAATCGCTTCCCCTCTCATGGGGCTGCCTTGCCTTGCCTCAGTGGAAGAAGATGCACTCAGTCATGATGTGACTTGATGTGCTGCGGTGGGCTGGTGAGGGGGGCTCCCTTTTTCTGAGGAGGAGGAGATAGGGGGAAAAGGGAGGGAGGTTGTGGCTGAGAGGAGAGGAGGAAGGGGGCTACAGTCGGCCTGTCACTTGAATCTAAATCATGGCTCCTTCACCTATACCGGTTCAGTACTGGGTAGTGAAACTCACCTATGCTTCTCAGTTACTTTACCTGAAGTATAAGAATGATTGTGCTTTCCCCTAAGGGTATCACAATGACTCAACAATTTGATGCCCATCATGTGAAAAACACTCTGTAATTGATACAATTACAGGAAGTTTTGGGAAAATAATGTAAGATACCAGCATCTTAGAGGATACGCAAGCAAGCTGAGGGGATGAATAAAGAGCACGCATTCCTATGTTAATTCCTGCTACCAGGCATAAGGGGAATGAGAGCATGGCAGAGGGGAGGAGGAAGAGGAAGAGAAGAGTAGGAAGGGAAGGAAGGAGGAAGGAAGAAAGCAATGGGAAGGAAGTGTGAAAGAGAGAATGAGGCTCAGATAGGAGTGCACAGGAGTGCAGAATGAGCACTACTGAGATGAACTCCAGTGAGAAGCAGGCCTGTGGCTAGTCTAGCCACAGATTATATGGAAACTATGACTGTTGTTGATTATTAATATTTAATATTGATTTATCTTATAGTTAAACAGTGGTTATTCCTAAACCAGCTGTATATCCAAATCACCACAGAGTAACTAAGATTTATTTCATTAACCTAGAGCACAATGCTGGGCAATAATTACTCCATCCTAAACCTCCAAGCCTGCATAGCTTCCTCTCATTCAGATTTCCCATATTATATTTGCTGTTTAGTCATATTTAGTCATCTCTCCTGGTATTTACAAGTCCTCTCCTCTCTGATCTCTCCTCCCACTCTCTCCTTTCTCCTCCCCTCAGGACCAGGATGTCCCACCCTATTCTCTCTATTGCTCAGTACTGGCTAGTTGTTTTTATTGGCAATACAGACAACAAATAGTGTGTGTTTGCACAAACTTGACACAAGTGATGCTTAAAATAAGCATCAAAATGTAATGTCCAGATTGAAATGAGATAGTGGGGTACAAAAATCAGCATGTGAAGGGTAAATTGTATACATTCCACAAAAACATTTTACCAACCTATGACCTTTGAGCTTAGTGTTTGATTATTACACATTTGATTCCTAGTCCTTTGTCTTGAAGGCACCCTTGTGTTACTCCAACTGCAATCAAAATACATGGAGTTTTTTATCCATTTTGTGTGGCGTTGGCTATAGGTTTGTTGTAAATAGCTCCTGTTGTGTAAGTATGTTCCTAGTCTATTTGGGGTTTTTATCATAAAGGGATGTTGGGATTTTGTAAAAGGCCCCTTCAGAACTAGTGAGACAGTTATGTGATTTCTGTACATGGACCCATTCATGTGATGTATTATGCTTCTGGATTTGTGTATGATAACAAAAACTTAATCTCTGAAATTCAACAAACTTGATCATAATGAGTATCTTGTGTGCGTGTGTGTGTGTGCGTGTGTGTGTGTGTGGTCTTGAATTTGCTCTGTAAGTATTTTTAAAGGGCTTTTTAATTTTATTTTTATATTAATAACAGGTGGTCTGTAAGTATTCTACTGAGAATTTCACATGTACGTTCAGTATGGAAATTGGACTATAATTTGTTGTTGTGTCTTTCTCTGGATTGGGTAGCATGAAAATATTGGTTTTGTAAAAAGATGTAAGTATTCTTTCCTACTGTTTTGTGTGGAAGAATTTGGGAATAATTGGTGTTATATTAATCAAAGTTCTGATAGCATTCTTCAGTGAGTACATCTGGGCTTGGCCTTTTGTAGTTGGGAAAGTTTGTTTTTGTTTTTGTTTTAATGGCATCAGTGCCTTGTTTGTTATAGATCTGTTTAAGTTGTTTTTCTCTTCTTGGTTTAACATGGTAGCTTATATGCTTCTATAAATTTTTTCTTCATTTTGAATTTTCAAAATTAGTAAAACATAGGGTTTTAAAGAATGCCATTGTGGTTTCCTGAATAACATTGGTATCTGTTGTGATGCTTTGTTTTCACCTCTAATTTTATTACTTTGAGTCTTCTCTCTTTTCATTGGGTTGATCGGACAGTTTGTCTAAGGGTCTGGCAATTTTGTTTATATCCTCAAAGAACCAATTTTTTTATTGATTTTTTGTATATTTTTTCAATTCTATCTCTTCCATTATTTTATTTGATTTTTATATCCACCACTCTGGAGTTTTGCTTGTTCTTGTTTTTACAAGGAACCAAAATATATCATTAAGTTATTTGAGAGGGCTGATTTTTAAAATATAGTCACACAGTCTTAACTTCTTTCTGAGAGCTATTTTATTGTATGTCATCTTTTATGATTTTATTTCAATTCAGACCTAGGAATTTTAAAACTTCTCCTTTTTTATTTCTTCAATGAATTTTCCTCATTTTTGTGTGCTGCTTAATCTCTATGAGTTTCTGTATTTTCTGCTATTGTTTTTAGTTTTGTCATATTATGATCAGACAGAATTTGGGAAATTATTTCAGTTTTCCAATTTTTTGTGACTTGGTAGGTTTCCTAATGAATGACTAATTACAGATGAAGTTCAATGGGCTAGTAAGAAGAAGGTGTATTTTTCAATGTTAGGATGGAATGCTTTGTAGATGTCTGTTAGATCCACTTGACTTAAGATAGCAATTAAGTCCAATCTTTTTCTGTTTATTTCTGTATATGAAATGTCTATTGGTAGGAGTAGGATCACCCTGTATTATTGTGTGACTTTCTAACTAATGATTTTTGTTCTAATAAAGCTTACCTGTATCAGATATGTCTATGTTTAGAATGTAATGTCATATTAACAGTATTATTTCCTTAATGAGAATTAAATGACCTCTTAAAAAAAATCCCTGGAGAGATGGTTTAAAGATTAAGAACATTCACTGTTCTTCCAAAGGTCCTGAGTTCAATTCCTAGCAACCACATAGTGGCTCATAACCATCTAGAGTAAGATCTGGTGTATAGGCAGAAGGTTGTATAAATAATAAATACATCTTAAAAAATAAAAAAAATTAAAAAATCTCTTTTGTCCAATGTTGATTTTAAATCTATTTCTTCAGAATCTAGAATGCCAATTTTTTTTTATTTCCTGGTTATTTTTTCTTGGAATACCTTTTTCGATCCTTCTATCTTTGGACATAAGGCATGTTTCATGTGAATGCCAGGCATACTCTGTAACAGGTGGTGACAAAGGGATGCCCAGAGAACCTGAAGGCCAGATTCACTTTGATATGTTAAGTAGACACCTCAGCCACTTGTTCTGGATTTGAAACTTAATATCACGGAGATAGCAAATAGATGGACCCTGTTTTATGATTTAATCTGTTTAATCTGTTTCTGTCTTTTTAAAAACTATTTTCTGTGGATGTATGTACACATGGGTGAGTACCTGAATGTTGCCGTGTTGGTATGGACATCAGAAGACAACTACTGGTGCTACTCTCATTGCACAAAAGTGGATCCCAAAGATCAAACCATGGTTGTCAGGTCTGGCTGCAGGTGCCTTTATCTGTCAACTTACCCATATGGCTGGCCCATTCTCTCTCTCTCTCTCTCTCTCTCTCTCTCTCTCTCTCTGTCTCTGTCTGTGTGTGTGTGTGTTTGGTTTTGTTTTTTGTTCTTGATTGGGAAATTGAAACTATTGCTGTTCAGAGTTATCACTGAAAGATGTGTATTAATTTATGCCATTTTGTAATGCTTGGTGTTTTCCTAATGATTAATGACTTAACTACTGTGGTAGCATCATTTATTTTTGTCCTTATATTCTCGTGTGTGTGTGTGTGTGTGTGTGTGTGGGTGTGTGTGTGTGGACATGCATGTTTGTGATTGTGTACATTCTTGCATGTGAATGTGAGTGCGCATGTACCCTGGTACTCATGTAGAGGTCAGAGAACAGCTGTAAGTTTCAGTGCTGTTGTCCACTTTATTTGAGACAGGGTCTCTGTTGTTTTTCCAGTGCATATTTCAGGTTGACTGGCCGATCAGCTTCCAGGGATTCTCTTTCCTCTGCCTCCCATCTCTACATGGGGACACAACTCTGCTTACAGTAAACATCCATACTGTTCATGCACAGTCAGCAAGGACTCTTTACCTGCTAAGCCTCCTCTTCGGGTTGCTGAATTTTCTTATTGTCCAAGAGTTGAAGAACTTCATCCAGTATCCTTTATGAAGCTTATTTATTTCATACAAATTCCTTCAACCTCCTTTTTACATTGGAATGTTTTTATTTTTTCTGTTAATAGTTACAGATAGTTTTTCTGGGTTTAACAATCTGGGTATGCAGCTGTGGTCTTTCTGAACTTAAAATATATCATATCAAAACCTTCTTGTCTTCAAAGATGCTGTTGAGAAACAAGCTATTATTCTAATGGGTCTGGCTTTCCATGTGACTCAGTGTTTCATGCAGCTTTCCATACATTTTGTTTGTGTTTATATTTAGTGTTTTGACTATAGTAGAATATGGGGAGCTTATCTAGTTCTATCTATTTATCTTTTGTTCCTAGATGGGACTTTTTTTCTGCTAAGATCGTGCTGAAAATATTTCTTTTGCTTCGATATGGTGTTCTTCTATATGTATGTGCATAATTTGTAGATTTGGTCTTTTCACGGTGTTTCAAAGATCATGCATGTTCTGTTGATTACAGTCAGGATAATACACAGTGGTCTGATCTATGCAAGGGACAAGAAGCTCTCCTCAGCTCCCCTGATGTTGGCAGAGGTGTATGAGAAAAAAGTCCTTCCCTGGGATCGCCACTGTGCTCCCACTTGGATTTGGTTTCACCTGCGCACTCCAGTTCACAGCAATTTCCCAGGGAAATACCACCCGGCTGAGTAAGTGCTTCTCATATATGGCAGACTTGTCTGGTTAGATGAAGCTGAAGTACACTAGAGGGACCCAACCGGGGCAGGAGAACCCCCAGGAAACATGTTACAACATCTTATTCCCCACACACCTGCCACTGACAACAGTGAGGAGGCAGAGAAGCCTGAATCATCCCTCCCTTCCCTCATGCTACCTAGCCCAGCTGAGACCATTTAAGCAGAGAGAATGCAAATGACCAACCTGATGGTTCACTCAACACAGGCGAGTCAGAAAGTCACTCCAAAGCCTTCAGAGAAACAAAAGAAAGACAGGAATGGAGATTCTCTTCATGAAGAAACTCCCAGCAATAGAACAGGCTTCTACCTCCAGGGAATGGTAGAGATGTCAGATGCAATCCTGCAAATAGGCAAGCCACATTTTTCTTGCCTTATATCAGTCTTTTCACTTTCTTCGTACTCATTGTGTTTTTCCTTTTCTTTCCTTCCCCCCAACAAGTCGTCTTGCCCAACTTACAGGGTCTCTTTACGTATGCCTCCTGAGAGATGGGACTGGTCCCTACTGTCTGATATTGACTTTTCGTTCACTTTTCATTCTACCTCTATCCAAAACTTCCTAATCCCACCACCTTTTTGTATTTTACAAAAGGCAAAATTTGCATTATATTTACATTATTCTCATATGCAGTCTATAATCCCAATACTAATTAGTCGTCTTACTGTGTTTTCCTCTACCTATTAGTACAAACACTACTTTCAGTAGCATCCTTTTATTCCCTAAGATGAATGGCATTTGAGAGGTGAGTATTTTCTAGTTGACTACTCTATCTTTATAGTGGAGCTATTCCTGGATAATGACTGTTATTTCAGACAATATTCTACTTTCAGGAGAGTACTGCAGAGAGAGCCTTGTGCCCTGAACACAGGTCTTGCAGAGGAAAATGATAGCTGCACACTATAACTGAGTCCCTCTTGAACATCGCAAACATTTCCAGTGAGCAAATAAAAGTGACCTAAATAATAAAGAAAAACAACTGAAAATCAGTTTCCTAATGTACGAGTCCAATGCAACAAGTCTCAAAAAACGTAAAAACAACAACAACAACAACAACAAACCCCCCAAAAAAAACCAAACAAACAAACAAACAAAAAAAAAACTAAAACAGCACAACATTTATACTCCCTTCTCAAACTACTAGGCCCATAGTGATGGGCTTAATGAGAGTCACTAAGATAAACTTCCAGAAAATCAGAACAAAATTAGAGAGAATAACACACACACACATACACACACACACATACACACACACACACACACACACACACACACACACACACCACAGAAACATAATATGCCCTTCAGTTTGGAATGAAAACCAAACAAATGATTCACACATGAAGGTGTGTCTCACATTTACTTTAACATCTTATATTTTTCACATTGTTCCTTACATCAAAACTAAGGGAAAAAAAATAAAATTGCCTTATACAACAATTTATTCTTGTGTGTCTCCTCAGCATTTTGTCAGATGTCTTCATAGCCATTATGCTCCCTATGGCTGAGTATTTGAAGACTTATGTTGTGTTAGGAAAATATGGCTATAGTAGGGCTGACAACTTACTGCACAGAGGAACTAAATGTGCATTTGGGATGGTATTCAACCTCCTTTGTTGTTCATACTTCAGCTCACGAAACCTCTTGATCTGGACTAGTAGTCAGAAACCGTAAGGGCTACAGCTTATAAGCATCAGGGCTTCATTGGCCCCAGTGATTTAGACTGCTAGCTCAGCTCCTTTACTCTTCGCCTGCCTCTGTGTCCTGACCTTGAGTGACAGTAATAAAGCTGACCTCTTCCAAAACAGGTGTCAGGTGGGTGACATTAATCACTAGTTTTAGTCTCACTTAAAAGTTACAAAAGAATTCCTAAGTTTCTGTTAGCCATAGAAAACTAAATAATAATAATAATAATAATAATAATAATAATAATAATACAGGTACCCTACCATGTATACAATGTTCTCAAAGGGATCATTTACAGGATGAATTCCAGAGTGTGAAAAAAAAATATGTTATGTATAAGTTTACATTTAAGCACCTTTCATATCTTTAGACCTCTTCAACAAATTCAAGTTACAATAAACCGACATTTCATCTTAGTGAAGGTCAACTGTGCCATCGTAAGATCATAAAAATACAATATAAGGTGCTCTTATTTTTGAATAAGATACCCGTAATGAATTCCTTGAATATTAAACTTTCAGCATCCAGCAGCACAGGCAAATGCATGTTTTTTATGCTGCATTGTGCTGATGTGGTAAAATACCATGCCCAATGTGAACTTATGGAGGGAAAGACTTATTTTGCCTTACAGTTCAGAGAAATAACGTGAAACATGGTAGGGAAGGAATTGCTATAGACAGAGAAGACATAGTGGCATGACCAGGAAAGTGGCAGAGTACATATTCATCCACACACAGGAGAGAGAGAGGCTATAAACTCTCATCTGTAGTGACATACTCCCTCCAGTAAGACTGTACCTCATAAAGCTTATGCAACCTTACCAAACAATGCCACCAACTGGAGACAAAGTACTCAGCCTATGGAGGACATTTGTTTCAAATCACTATGGGTGCTATCAGAGAGCAGCAAGCATCAAAGAAGGAAGAAGGACTTTAAGACCAATGTTGGGATCAAGGACAGTTGGGGTCCATTTTATTTCCCCTTTTGAGGCATCAGAAGTAAATAAAGAGAGAGAACTGGGTGAGAGAGGGGGTAGGAAGAGGAACAAGAGTGGGGATCAGGTGGGAGGGAGCTGGCGTGAGAGGTGAGTGGGCTGGGAGAGAGAACAGAAATAAGTGTTGGTGCATCTCTGGGACAAGCTGGAGACCCTCAATGGAGTGTGCTCCTGAAATCATGTGGAGGTGACTCTAGCCAAGACTCTTAGCAGCCAGGGACATGGAGACTGAAGTGCCCACCTTCTATACCCAGGCAGGACTTCCAGTGGAGGGAATGGGACACCACCTAACCCACCCCAAAAATATGTGACCCAAAATTTACCCTGCCAACAGATGTGCAGGGATAAAGATGTAACCGAGACTAGGGAAACACCAAACAATGACTAGACTAACTTGAGATCCACGCCATGGAAGAAAGGCAGCTCCTGACACTATTAATGATACTCTGCTATGCTTGCAGATAGGAGTCCAGCTTATCTGTCCTCTGAGAGGCTCCACCCAGCAGCAGATCAAAACAGACACAGAGACCCATCCCCAAACATTAGGCAGAACTCAGGAAATCTTGTGGAAGTGCTGGAGGAAGGAAAGAGGGACTTGAAGGGTGCAAAAACTCCACAAGAAGACCAACAGAGTCAACAAATCAAGGACCATGGGGCTCACAGAGACTAAAGCACCAACCAAAGAGCCTGCATTGACTGGACCCAGGTCCCCTACACATATGTAGCTGATGGGCAGCTTGGTCTTCATGAGGATCCCCAAGCAATAGAGAAAGGACTGGTCTCCAACATGGAGACTGCTACCTGCTTTGGGATCACTTCCCCCCTTAGTGGGGCTGCTTTGTTGGGCTGCAGTGGAAGAGGATGCATTTGGTCCTGATGTGACAGGGTAGGTTGATAGTGGTGGGGGCTCCTCTTTTCTGAGGATAGGGGGAGGAGAGGAAGGAGAGTGTTGCAACAAATGTCAGCTGGGGATGCTCAGTTGAAAACATTTCAATTAGTAAATTTCTCAAATGAAGTTCCTGAGTGAACCTACACAATACATCTCCTCTTTTAGTTTTCTGTCCATGTCTTCTGTCCCATGATGTACTTTTTGTTGTTGTTGTTCAGAACGAATGTGATAGTCCATGATTATATTCTGCAGGATCTAGATAATTACAAGTCTACACACATAAGCTTAACCAACCTTAGCGTTCAGTAATTATTCAACATACTTTCAAATTCCCCAGAGTGGAGTGAGATACTGCTATCATTTTTTTTTTTTGACCATTTGTTTGATACAGATCAATAACGTTGGCAAAGGTTGCATTGTCCTGTAGCCTTTTTGGCCATTTTCAGCAACTGTCCATATTGTTTATCTTTCTTTTTTGAAGATTAGTCAAATAAATGTTAAATGAAGGTTTTCCTTAGTCAACCAAAATCACTATAGATATATTTAAGTGAATTCAATGTTGCTTTGAATTAATATTTAAAATTCAGGTCTATAAACCTTTTTTTAATGCAACCTTAAGCTAAACTTCATTCCTTAAGGTCACTAGAAGACATGATAAAATATATCACATTAATTTTCCTTGAATAGAAACTTTGGAACTTAAGAATATGATTTCAAGTACTTGCATCAAAACTTTACTTCCTTTACCTAAAAAGAAATATCTCCGTTTTATGTAGTCCTTCCAAAATATTATTAACATAATTGATGTTATTAAATGCTAAAGATTCAAAAATATTTTACTTTTATTAATAGTGTGCTTAAGTATTCGAAATTGTGTTCATATCAATTAATACTAAACATCTTTTAATCAAAAGTTAACATTTTAGTAAAGATACCTATTCACAGCAAAATGAAATCATTATTTGTAAAATATTTGTTAATGTAAATATTAAAATGCATTCTCTAGTATACATATAAATGGCTTTCTGTTGAAAGGTCCACAATGTGATCAACAGCCACTTTTAGGCTCATAGGTTATGGGTCCAGCAGAACTAGAGGGTAGTCATTATTTGAAATATGAAAAAGTATTTTCAAAAGAAGACTATGCTATAAGTAAAGTGTAAGGAAGCCCTCTCTTGCTAACTTGTCATCATAGCATAATCAGATGTAGAGTGACATCAGCAAAATTACAGAATAAAATATACAGGGACATCAGCAATGTTATGCAATAAGATATAGAAGGACATCAACAAGGCTACAGAATAACATATAGAGTGACTTTGCCAAAGTTATACAATCATATATAGAGTGACGTCAATAAAATTATAGAGTAAGAGATAGAGTGACATGTCTCTTGGATTCATCATTAGTGAGTAATTCTATTATAACTTGTAACATTCTGTTTTTGATATAAAAACTATATCTCAAGTCATACAATTTCATCTTCCACGATTTTGATGGGGATCGATCTGCTGTTAGGGCTAAGAAAATTCCATTACGTTAGAGGATTTATCTATGAATATATGATCTAGGTATATTATAAAGTAGAGCTATATTGAACTAGTTTTAGTAATATACCTCTAAATATTAAAGTGAAAAACAATTTTAATTTTTAAATTTTCACTGTGTGTATGTATGTTTACACATATTTCATAATATCTGTTAAATATTGAACTGGGGGAGGAGAAGAGCAGAGTCTAGGCAGCCAGGTCCATGTTGTTTTAGTGGAGTATTAATTCACAAGTTCTCATCCTCTGTGACTGGATAACATCATAGAGGTTGTTAGACCACCATCAATAATGTAATAAAATATATGCAATTATCAATCTAATAACTATTTCACAGTGTTCAATGAATGGGCTTTGTAATAGCACCATCATTTTCTACAGCAAGAACATGATCATATGAGTACTGCTCATAATCTAACACAGTTATTAACAAGCAGAAATTATATAGAACTAAAATATTGTGTGGCATCCAAAAAGTATTAACAGTTACAAAATACATAGATGAACAGAGAAAACCATGTAAAATACTTTCAAAATTCTGCATTCATACATTCATTTACATAGAACTAGAATATTTAGAAATAAAAGACTAAACTGTTTCGTACCAACTCCTGTGTAAGAGAATCAATTATTCAATACAAACATCTGGCTCATATTTTAACAGCATCTAGCTCTGTAGCTGAAATGAAGACTCTGGGAAACCGAACAGTCCCTACACAATATTGCGAGCGCAGGACAGTACGAAGCTACGACAGCGCACTTGTGTAGAACCTGTGTGGTTTTGTTCACGCGTTAAAGCACCAGCCTGAATTGCTTTTGGGTGCTACTGGCACTCAGACTGTATACAATCAAAATATAGATTTTCATCTATAACTTTTCAGCATACTTCATGGTTTTCAGACATTTATGTTCGCTTTTGATACGAAGTCTCAGTAGCCCATACATATGAGAAGAGTTCCATGGAAGCTTTGGCAAGCCTGGGTGCTTTCTTTTATTTTTCTTTCTTTCTTTCTTTCTTTCTTTCTTTCTTTCTTTCTTTCTTTCTTTCTTTCTTTCTTTCTTTCTTTCTTTCTTTCTTTCTTTCTTTCTTCCTTCCTTCCTTCCTTCCTTCCTTCCTTCCTTTCTTTCTTTCTTTCTTTCTTTCTTTCTTTCTTTTTTTGAGACAATGGATTAAATTGGGCTCCCAGAGAGCTCAAGGAACATACCAAGCTGACTAATATGTAAAACCACAAAATAAATAAATAAATAAATAAATAAATAAATAGTCAAGTCAAGTTAAGGATGGATATTGGTCAGGAACTATGAGTTCTGGAGATGAGCTGATGTAAGGCAAAAGGTGTGAATCATCATTTATAAGAACCCAATCCTGGGAGCAAATGAAAATCTAATATTTTAATGATTGTAATACACAAAAAGTGCTGTTATGCTGAAAATATTATATATTTTTTTAATTTTAATTTTATTTTATTTTTAATTACACTTTACTTACTTTGTATCCCCCTTCTAGTTCCCTCCCTCCTCCCCTCCCAACCCCTCCCTTCCTCCCTTTTTTTCCACGCATGCCCCTCCCCATGTCCACTGGTAGGGGAGGGTTTCTTTTTCTTCCTTCTGATTCTAGTCTGTTATGTCTCACCAGGAGTGGCTGCATTGCCCTACTCTGTGGTCAGGTAAAGCTGCTCCCCGCTCAAGGGGAGGCAACCAAAGAGCAGCCCAATCAGTTCATTTCAGAAGCAGTCCCTGTTCCCATTACTATGGAACCCACTTGGACACTGAACTGCCATGGGCTACATCTGTGCAGGGGTTCTAGGTTACCTCCATGCATGGTACTTGGTTGGAGTATGAGTCTCAGGAAAGACCCCTGTGTTCAAATTTTCCAAAACCATTCAATGGAAAGAAGATAGCATCTTCAACAAATAGTGCTGGTCTAACTGGATGTCTAAATGTAGAAAAATGCCAATAGAAAATGTTATATTTTGGGACTTTGTACCAATGTTCATTTAGGTGTCATCCACCCAAAGAGCATCAGACTTGTCCGATACCTTTTTCTCAGAGGCGGGACCTGGGGCATCAACCCGCATGCAATCAGACTTGCTCTTCTCTGGGTCGAAAGCGGCTGACCCTGAGTGCAATGCTTAGCCTCGCATCCTGAGCATAACATTTTAGCTTTTTATGGTAGCCAACCATGCTTGGGGAGACTGTCCTGTTTCAATGGCTGTAAAGGCCTGAATGGTCATGGCTGCATTACGCTGTTGTGAGACTCTAATCTTGCACATACATTACAGGCAAACCAAGGAGACCAATACCAGAAGGCCTGCTAACGCTCCCATGCCTGCCCATTCCTTCAGATGATTCATGGCTGCAGCAATCCATGATGATAATCCTGTGGCTAGTCCTGCGTCCACTCTGGTAGAATTTACTGTGACAATGGCCACTCTCAGCTGCTCCATCGTAGTATCGAATTCTCCAGTCCAATTACCTAAAATATAGCTAGACAATTGTTTAGACAGATTTGCAGCACAGGAAAAATTCTCATGTTGTATGCTAGTGACACAAAGTCCAGCATACTTTCATTGACAGCCAGGTTGAGCGATTTGCCATAGGGTATCAATTTGCTCCTGCACGAGGTCAATCCTCTGATTGAACTCCATAAGCCTCCTTTTAGTTGAGCATTAATTCTTTTCAGACCTCTACTCTTGCCTGATGCGTCTAAAACAAAAAGGGCGAACTGTAGAGAGCTGCGTAATGCCGCGCCTTAAAGATGGAGCTGGTTTCCGCCTTCCACCTTCCCGATGGTGAGTGCTTTCTGTCACAAACAACTCCACATTTGGCTAAGGCTGAGGATCTGGCTTGCTTCCATGTATGTGGACCTATCTGCATTGCCCACGTGGCACACTGGGGTTGGCCACCCAGAGGCTATATAAGCTGTGGGCTGGCTTTCCCCAGGGTCTGATGATTGTTCAAGGTTCCTGAATAAACTGCATTGAAAAAAAATAAAAATAAAAAAAAGAAAATGTTATATTTTAAAAAGACTTAAATTGTCTCCCTCTCCTCCACTCTACACTTCTCCAAAGATAACCAAGTGTGTCAGAGATGCTTTGATTAATTTGACTGCAGTAATCATTTCACAATGCTTATTTTTAGCAAACAGTTGTGTTCTATACATGTGATCTCTTAATTATATATCAATTAATTTGGAGTGGGATTTTAAATGTCTCCAAGTGCTATTGGCATGTCAAGCACACATAAATCAATAAACAAAATAATCACATCGTAGTTTAGCTCACTCAACCCATCATCCATTCATATTCTGATGAATTTATTGAAGTTCAGCAAAGTACCATATCCACCCAGAAGGTGTGGATGAAGCATCCATGTTCTCTCTTCTATGGGGCTGCTTGGAGATTCTCTCACTGTCCCCACCCTAAGCAACGGACGCTGAAAGACAGCAAACCACAAATGAAGTACTATACTTTCCATATGGTACTTCCTCACCTACTTCATGTTGCCCCGCAAGACTCACCAAGATTCCAGAATGAGTATTCTAAGGTAGACTAAGGAAAAGTCAATGGAATATAAACTAAAATTTCTAAGGCAATCAATAATCCAAAGCTATATCCTCCTTTCAACCTTTAAAATTACAAGGCAGCTCCTAATTTGAGAAGTTCAATATTCTCAACAGACCGTTAGAAACCGAGTCATTCAATGTGTGATTCATAAAGTCTTTTCACTCTTTTAAAAATGTCTGTGAAAGGGACTGAACCTAAGACCTGGTCCATATTTGCAGGGAGTATCTCCAGACCTCTTTTTACATTTTAATTTGAAATGTACTGATCTTACTTTGTTACCCAGGGCAAGTCAACTTTGCTTTCTATTTAGATATTTCTCCAAGCTTAATTTTTATAAAACTTGAGGATTAAATACTTCTAATGATAAAGGAAGAAACAACCAGAAAATCTCTAGGACATCTGTGTTTAACATCAACAGTGGCAATGAAATTTTAGGCCAATCATTTGTCATTTCACTGATCACAGTTTCCTTCCTTCCTTCCTTCCTTCCTTCCTTCCTTCCTTCCTTCCTTCCTTCCTTCCTTCTGCCCTTCTTTCCTTTCTGTTTGTCTGTTCTTTATTTTTTTTTTCAGACAGGATTTTTCTACGTAGTCCTAGATATCCTAAATTTTACTATGTAGACCAGGCCTCAGATTCACAGAGATGTTCCTGCCTCTGCCTCTCAAGTGCTGAAATTAAGGGCATGCATCACAACACTTGGATCTTTTTTTCAAGTGGGGAGTTGAATTAAGCCCATGGTGTTTAAGTAATTAATTGCTATAATCCATGGGGTTAGGTCACTTATCGCCCAAAAATGTATAGAGAAAATTGAGTCCTATATTTCCTGTTTCCATTACATAATTTTACTTTTTACCAAACAGAAAAAAAAATCACCCAACACTTTGTTGAAAGGATTTCATCTCACTGAGTTCTTGCCAATGTAAGAATATGATTTTTAACAACTGCTTTCATATTTTAAAAAATATATGATCATTCTAGACATAAGTGGCCGTAGCAAGAGCAGGACTCACATTCCAAAGTCCCTTGGAAACAGACAGATTTGATGCAGTGGCTGCCCCGAGGGCTGGTCATTTGAGGATTTGTGGCACAATTGACATGGCATTAGGTGATCACTAGAGACTGATGGGTCATGGGTGCAAATTAAATCCATACAGTGAGTGGGCAGGAACCTCTATTGCCTCTGACAGGAGCTGTACGAACAGTCTAGACTTTTCAAAACCCATTCGGAAGGAGCCTACTAGCAGCACAGGGCATAGAGAAAGGAGAGTTTTCTAACCCGAACATTCCAAGGTTTGAGTCATAACAAGTGTCCTAGGAACACTGACAGCCAGGGTGAATCTCATGACACACGGTTAACTTGAGGCAAAGCAATGACCTGATTTTCTTCAGGGCTTCCTAAGAACAGCACTTGTGACTAGGTACCAATTGGTACATGTGACTAGGCACACATGATTAGACACTAATGGGTACACATAACTAGGTCTGGCATATGTAAATGAATGTGTGATGCTTTGTGTACCAATCATTTATCGAGCTCACTTTTTTTTTTCTCTTTTGAATAGAAAAAAACATAGAGAAATTTGCTTTAGGGAGCAGAAAGAAAATTCCCATTGCCTCAGAAGCAAAGCAATATTTCACCTCTGGAAGCTGCCCTGGGGCAGATCTCTGGATCCTCTTTATCACACACATAATCTTGAATTATTAGTTTTGAAACTGTAAGGAAAAGGGCTGTGTATCCTTCATTTTGAATCCTAACCACCTTTCTAACGGTTGCTCCTTCACCTAGCACCTAACAAATGGAGAAAGATTTCAACATGGATTCAGTCGAAGACACTGTGCTGCCTAGATTTATGTCAACTTGACACAGCTAGAGTTATCTGAAAGGGGGGACCCTCAATTGAGAAAACGTTCCCATGAGATCTGGCTGTAGGGCATTTTCGAAATTAGTGACTGATGGGGAAGAGCCCAGCTCATTGTTGGTGACACCATTATTTGGGCTGGTGGTCCTGGGTGCTTTAAGAAAGCAGGCTGTGCAGGCCATGAAGAGCAAACCAGTAGGCATTAGTCACCATGGTCTTCGAATCAGCTCCTGCCTCCAGGTTCCTGCCCTGTTTGAGTTCCCACCCTGGCTTATTTCAATGATGGACTACAATGTGAAAGAACAGGCCAAGTCATGGTGCTTCATTGTAGCAACAGAAACTCTAAGTCCTAATAGTGGGTTATGGTGGCTTCCATAATAGTATAATGCTACTGACAACAATAATGGTAACTGAAAGAGCTGCTCCTTATCTACAAGGGAGGTGAGGACTGAAAGCAACTTAATGTCCACAATGCGCTACAGCTACAATGGGAAATCCCACTGTTGTTTTGTGATTTGTACCAAAGGAATGGGTGCCTGGTGTATCCTCTTCCTACCACTCGCTCTGCTCTGACTTCACTGTCCGTGATTCTTAAACTTCAAGGACATCATTTTCAGAAGGAAGACTAACAAATAATTTTGGATTTCTTGATTCTCCAGTATTGGTAGACACAGTAAAAACTGTGGAACAGATATTGGGTAAAATGTTCTGGTATAAGAAAAGCTGCACAAACCACTCGGACTCTGGTCTCAGTTAAATATGGATGGTTTATTGGAATGCTATTTTCAAACTGATCGATCAGAGTCACAGTAAGGACTCAGGAGACTAGCTGTAACATCTACAAGTTCCCACAGAAGAGTTTTTATAGAAAAATCAAATGCAAAAGACATGGGAAGGGCAGTAACACATGTTGGCTAAGTAGACAAAAACATTATCAGCTAACCTTTAAGCTGATTGGTCCTAAATCAGGTAGGTGAGACAGAGCTTAAGGTCTTCTACAGTGCACA
Source organism: Meriones unguiculatus (assembly GCF_030254825.1). Lineage (NCBI taxonomy): Eukaryota > Metazoa > Chordata > Mammalia > Rodentia > Muridae > Meriones > Meriones unguiculatus. Next base: position 55,135,213 of record NC_083366.1, on the reverse strand, counting down.
AAGTGTAGCCAGGTATGCAGATAAAAATGGTGCAACCAGAGGGTAGCCAAGTACATAGATGACAAAATATGAGTTATGACACTATTGAATCATAGTAAAATATAAGGTCGGCTTGACCATCTGGCAGAGTCTGCTAGTGCCAGCTATGAACAACCAGTTCCAGGAAGCAGAATAGAAAAGTTTAAACATTTGAACTTAATTTCACCTTAGAAACAAAATGGAAGCTGAATACAAAGATGGCTGCAGCTTTGTCTTAAATAGCAAGTTATAACATAAACTACTTGACAGCATTTTCCAGGCCCTTACACCATCAGAAATGCATCTTCCTGGTTTTCTATTGACTGTTTCTGTCCGTTGGAATGTAAACCATGAGAAAACTGTGGTTGCTTTATTCTCACTAACCCGTATGTCCCCATATCCACAGAAGTGTTTGGAATTTGCAATATGCTGCTCATTCATTATGATGAATAAGGAATGGAGAATTGAATCCATGGACACCAGGCCTACCTGAGAACAATGAAGGGAAAGAGGTCTTCATTAAACAAAGCTTTATTTCAATCAAGGCAAGAACTTGATTGAAATAAATACATTTCAATTCCTATATTATAATTCCTTTCCTCTAAATGTATGCTAGCTTACAATTTGCATTTGTTGTGAGAGACAGATGGAAGTATGTTTATAGGCCAATAGTATAATACTGTCCCACTGTCACTCAACCTGCTAAGAGCTTCTGAGTTAAAGACTTCTGTATAGGTTGTATACTGCGAGAGGATCCTCAAGAACCAGGAGGAAAGATGGAGTGACACAGGGCAGTCCCACTGAAGATGCCCTCCCCCCCCATCTCATTATGGCAGTTTGCCTGACCATCTATTAGATCTCTTCCATTTACCATTACATGGCCTTCAGAACAATGCCTGACTCCATTTCCTGCAAGGGCATGTTTCAATGGGTTGGTGAGCAAGCCGCAGACCTTCTGGAGCTTGACCTTCTGGACTTGATTAGGAATTGTCATCCTCAGTTTCCACTACTCCTCTTATAATTCCTTCACCTTCTATCACCCAGGAGGCTCAACTCCCAGGGAAACCCAGACTCTCACTCTTCCACCACGTAAGAATATTGTGTGCTGCTGTTATTAAACCACCTACTGCTACTGTCTGTTTAGTGTTATTACCAGGCACAAAACACCCAACGACCTCACTGAATCTTATGGGTTGCAGTTACTCTTTCACTGTCTTCAGGGTAGAAGAGAAATATTAGCTTGTCACAGTATTATAAAAATATGTCTGAACGATAAAGAATTCCTTTCTTTGTCCAAAAAGATTGGAGAGAAATCATTGCTACAAAACCTACACTAAACTTCTGTGTTTCCTCGTGGGCATATTTCTCCCATCTTGGAACCAAGATTTTTATCTTGATGGAGGTCAACAATACGAGGACAAGATGCACACATCTCAGTGAGTGCTTCACCACGACTAATGGCAGACTGACATCAAGTGTGTGGAAAAAGATACTGGAAGTGAACAGCAAATATCATAAGGCTGAAACAGGGCATATTGGTATAAGACAGAATAGACACCAAGACACAGTACATATTTCTCCGGTGGGACTGCCTTGCCGGGCTGCAGGGGAAGAGGACATGCTCAGCCTTGATGCGACTTGATGAGCTGGGGTGGGTGGGAAAGGGAGCTACCCTTGCCTGAGGAATATGTGATGGTGGTGGGAAGAGGGTGGGGCTGGGAGGGGCTACAAGCAGGATGTAAAGTGAATAATAAGGAAATTAATTTTAAAAAGACGCAGGGTATTAGAAGTGACAAAGAAGAACGTTTTAAACTGATGAAAAGGCTCGACTTAGGGAAACATAGAAATCATAGGTATGTATGTATGTAATTTGACAAAATCCGAGAGAAGATTATACAATTCTGCAATCATAGGCGCAAAATGTAATGTCTCTCTCAGACCAGCTGATCAAAAAAAAAGATAGAAAAATAATAATGAAAATGAACATCTTCAATCATCCTCACTTAGTAGTTGAATGGGTATATAATTTCATAGATAACAAGTGAAGAAACAAGTTATTTTCCAACTCTTAGTATGTCCTTAGGTGGACACTATGGTGACCATACAAGAAGTTTCAAAACTCTTGAAATAATGGTGATTGGACAGAACATGTTTTTTGACAACAGTAAAACTAAATTTGAACAACATAGTTGTAAGAGCTGGAACTCAGTGGTAAAACACATCCTTCATGTCCATCGGGGCCTACATGCAATTTCCTGAAGCTTCCCAAGTGAAAATATTGGTAAGTTATTAAAGTGATATAAATTGGGAAATTGGAGTGGGGTTACAGTTTGATTTAGAAACATCTTCTACAGGCTTATGTCTGTGTACTTCATCCTTAGTCAGCGGTTCTGTTTTTGGATGTGGTAAAATCTTTGGGACATGGACCCTGACTGTCATTGGATCACCTAGTAGGCCTTAAATGGTTCCACTCCAAGCTTCCTGCTTCCTGCTTGGCCCTAACATAATGAGCTCTGGTTGCATATTCTTCCTTCCCTGAAGTATATTATACCTTCCTCACGATGAGGGGCTATGCCTTAAAAAAACCAAGCCCCCCCCCCAAAAAAAAAACCGAACCTTTTTTCCCTATAAGTTGCTTATGTCAAGAACTTATTTTGTCACAAAACAAGAAAAGTTAATAACACAGAAGCTAAATAACACAAAGAGAAAAAGGAAAACCACAGGTGTTTCAGAAATTAAATAAGAGACACGTTTGTATAACCCAGAGGTTAATGAAGAAATCAACAGAAAATTGGAAAATATTTCAAACTGACTGAAAGTGAAAATGAATAATAACTTTTTAGGGAATGTGTCTAAAGCTGTATTGCGGAGAATGCATCTTGTTTTAGGAACCTATTCAACAGGAAGAGAGGTCTGATCGGGTATGACTTTAAAAAGGCTAAAGAACAGCCTTCTCCCAGGTCAAGAACGAGGAAGAACAATAAGAATAATGGAATGAAGCAGAGAATAACCACACAGCAGAGAAGTGAAAGGTGAGCTGTGTCTTGCTGCTGTCATATGATGCCATGTACCCCAGACTTTGCTTTTTTTTAAAGGCTCATTGTAATGACCTTCAAGCATGTGTGTCACTGATTTTGCTGTCACTTCCTGCCAGAGATGATCACTGCCAACCATCCACTTGTATAGGGTCACCATTGTGTCAGCACCTACATTCTGTTTTCTGAGGGCATGCCCGGGCCAAAGGATTTAGTCCTAGAGCCCCACAAAGCCTAAGAGCTTGAGGGCCCTCTTGGGAATCCAAGAATCAGGAAGAGAAGACAAGAGTGTGACACAAGAAAGGGATGGCCGGGAGGGAATACAAGGACACGTTCCTGAAATAACCTGCTTAGATGGCATTGTCTCATTTCTGCTGGCTTCCCTGGGATGTCTCAGAACTGCTCCCTCCAAGAATACGTGGAGAAGCTGAGCTTGTGCAGCAGCTTCCAAGCGTGGCCAGTCAAGTCGGAAGTGTAAAGGTCACTCCCTCCCTCATTTGTGTACATTGTGCACGTGTGAGCACAGCGGTGTGCAGTGGCGTCACCGAGCTCTTCCAGGTTCTCACCAGTGTAGATGAGAGAAACACGAGGTCTGTGTCTGGAGCAGGGTCTCCTGGGCTGACATGGGGAAGCTTAGGTATGTGGTGAGTTGAGGGAATTTGAAGAGATGGATAAATATAATGCATGCTAATACAAACAGCACCCTGTCCAAGATAGATAGATAGATAGATAGATAGATAGATAGATAGATAGATAGATAGATAGATAGATATAGATATATGACATTTGCACACAGATCAGGCAAATCTATTAAATGTTAACCTAGATATATATATTCCTAGATAGAAAGATAGATGACAGGGTGTTCATAAAATCAATTTTATTTTATAGCAATCATTCTTTTAAAATTACTCTCATTTGTTTTATCTTGTTTTTAACCCTGTGCTTTTGAAGTTCTGAGACAAAATATGGACAGGCAACTTAATCTTTAGTCAGAAATGTAGCTGATTACACAAACGTCTAATGACTCAAAAATGATGCCAAAAGTAAAATATATTTGTCATTTCTCTTTGGCTCCCAGTGATGATGAGACGGGATGCCTTAAAGAATTTCTTTGCTGCTTGTGGTCTCCACAACAGCAATCTCACCCTTATCACTGCCATGTTTCACTGTACGAAGATCCCCATTACGACCAAACTTGCTGGATTCCAGCAGCTACCAGGAGAATAGAAAGCACACATATATTAAAGAGCTCTATGTAGCAGACATTTGGAAGTGGTGTCACATACCTATGCAATGGTGTGTCTACAATTCTGATTGTCCAATCCGCATGACAACCCTGACGACTAAAAGACACTGCATTCAATTAGAGTACCACACGTGAATTCCCACCATGAGTACTCGCTAGTCTGAGATGTAAACTGCGTTCTTATCTATACTATGCTTGGTACCTCCCCGCATTTGAGACTGTAAAATGTTACTATTGTGTCCAGTAATAAAAACACTTTTTTCTGATTTCTCATTTTCTTCCCAACAGACAGTGGCAACTTAACTAGGAGTGGCCCAGGATATCAGCTCTATGACATAGGAAGCTGTAGAAAGGAAGTGTCTAATAAGGTATGCAAGAGTGACTTTTCCTCAGTTGAAAGAAGCTATTTAATAAGTTGGCCTTAAGGTTCCATGAGGTGCTGAGAAGAAGGTAAATTCAGGGAATCTTAGGAAAGAAGTGAGAAACAGTAAGATCTGGAGAGGACAGGAACTCCACAAGGAGAGCAACAGAACCAAAAAATCTGAGCACAGGGGTCTTTCCTGAGACTGATACTCCAACCAAGGACTATGCATGGAGATAACCTAAGACCCCTGCACAGATGTAGCCCATGGCAGTTCAGTATCCAAGTGGGTTCCATTGTAATAGGAACAAGGACTGTCTCTGACATGAACTGATTGGCCTGCTCTTTAATTACCTCCCCCTGAGGGGGAAGCAGCATTACCAGGCCACAGAAGAAGACAATGCAGCCACTCCAGATGAGACCTAATTGACTAGGATCAGAAGGAAGGAAAAGAAGTCCTCCCCTACCAGTGGACTTGGGGAGGGGCATGCATGCAGAGGGTGGAGGAAGGGAGGGATTGGGACGGGAGGAGAGAGGGTACCACGGGGGGAGGGATACAAAGTGAATAAAGTGTAATTAATATAGAAAAAAAATAAGTTGGCCTTTAATCTCTTTGAATGTTCTAAACCACATAGAATGAAAAATAGGAAATTTTATATAAAAATTGAACTGTTACTGTGTGTCTAGTGGATATGATTTTCTACCCCACACAACCACCATCCAAACCTCTGGTGCCTTACAAAATTGTTATTATGCCCCGTACAGCTTGGTAACAGCCAAGTTTGGTGTTAACATCTCTGAAGAGAAAAGTATGAAGACTCAAGACCTATGTTTGGCATTTGGAACAATTGACAAAAAGCTACAGATAGAATTTTCCCTCACTTTTAACATTCAACATAAAAGTGTTTTCTTCTTTCTTATTCTTTTTATAGCTTGGCTGTTTAGTGCTGAAAGATTAACTTAGAGCCCACATTTAGAAATTTTCTTGGAATTAGAAAACTTTCCAATGTAGGAACCAGTGCAATACTCAGTGGAATGAGAGATGTGTGCTGTCGACATAACTGTGGGCTAATGACTGCCAGTAGCATCAGCTTGTATTACTCAAACGTCCAAAAACCTGCTCACCTCAGTTCCTGGCATAGAAAATGACAGAATTATGTTCCCTCTAGCTTCATTTATACACAATTAAACAAAATGTGTGTAATCTGCAAGTACAATAACTTGTGCTTCTCTATTTCAATTTTTTTTTAGTAGCAGAATTAACTTGAATAAATGCCTATTGAGCAGCTCTCTGTTGGTCCCCACTGGGTTAGTATGCATATATTTTAGAGGTACATTTGTTTCAATTCAGCTAAAATAGTCAGACAAAGATAGCAGAATAATGCATTGCTTATTTTGAGCCAGACACAGATTGCAGGGGTGTAGGTCAGAAGGCCAAGGAGAAAGTGGAAAGAGCACGGATTCTATTCTTAGCCTTTGCGTTATGAATAGGAAACTACTGCAAACATGACTCAAAGCCTGTTTGTTCTAGTCATAATCTATGGTCAATTAACAACCATCATGGTATTCATATGTACAATCTATTACCTTCCAGTAAGCAGAAGCTTGTTTATCTCAGAGGAGTTTCTGAACGTGGAAAAAGCAGAATATGGATGCAGAGGGAAATATTGATTTGTACCAAAGAGATTGTCAAGAGCTCAGGTTAGACCACCAGGAACATTAGTCGAAGAGTTTGACAACTGTCTCACATGCTGGGCTCTTAAACAACAAGGCGAGAGATGACTTTCACTTCTTGTCAACATAGTTGATTCCCAGGAGACCCCAGTACATTTTGGATAGCATTGCATTCACGATTATTCCTTAGTTCCTTTGCAGAAGAAGAACTGAAAACAAAGACAGAAATAAACATTCTATGCCTTTGTGTGGTGTGTGGGGAGGACTGGGAAGGTAGTTTGGGGTGGTGAAGGAGAGGGAGACAGTGTAAGAATGTGTGTGTGTGTGTGTGTGTGTGTGTGTGTGTGTGTGTGTGTGTGTGTGTGATGCGCTGTCAGGGTGATTTAAAAACCATCATGGGAAACAGACCCATGTATCCATATAGAACTAATTGGTGCAGAAAATGGATGGGAAGGGATGGTCAGAGAAAAACAAAATCAAGGCTCCTAAAACTTACAAACATTATTTGATCAAGGCAGGCCTTCCAAAGTTTTTCAGAAACTCCGAACTAGGGAATTCTAGAGAAAAATCTGTCTCTACTTAGAGATAACAAAGTCTGATGCTGTCCTAACCCACCCTTAAGAAGTATCCTACCAAGGACATTTTTGTCTTCAGTCAACCTTTAGTGCGAGGGATTTTGTTGCCTCCCACCCATGAGTATTCAGGATAAAACAAAATGTAGCCTCCTTGGGATCAAGGCGTCTTTAGAATATAATCTAGGATTTAACCATAAACCAGCTGATAATGTTGGTTCATAGGATAGAGGACTACTCTGACATGGCACAGCTACTTTTAGATAATTGGGTTTGCTTTTATCCGTTTATTGTTGTTTGGTTGGTTTTAGAGCTAAGATAATTGTGTCCAAACAAGCCAATCCCTAAATTCCTGGCTACTCTCACATTCAACAGGCAGAGCCACATTGAGTTCCTGGAGAAGGAGGCTGCTGGTGGCATCTCCATGTAACAGAATGTACCCCATCTGACACTCACCAGCAGAAAGATTTGTGCCACATGCCTAAGGCACTACCAAATGCCTTGCCTCTGGTATGGTACAGAGAGTTGGTTTCATTGAAGGGTTTGTGTGATGGAGACTTGGTGTTCAGTAACCAGCATTGGGAGGTAGTGTGAGCCTTCAAGGGGTGGGGCCTACTGGGACATCATACGTATTCTTTGCTTTTCTACAGAAGTGTTGGGTAGTTCTTGAGAAAGAGTTGTTATCTAAGAGGCAAGACACTCTCAGCCTTGCAGTGTTATCTGCAACTCGCCATTGCATCTGCCATTATGTCCTCACCAGGGGAGGATCCAACAGGATGTCAGAACTTCAGGTTTCAGACATGAAGTTGGTGAGTGCAACAAAACCCTTTCTTTATAAAGTTATGGAACTTCAGGTATTCTGTCATATCAAAATAAAACGGACTAATCCTATCTCATTTTCTTCAGGAATATGAGTGGCCTGAAGTAAAAAGAATTGGGAGTCACCAATTCAACCCCCTTTTTTCGGCCTTTTTCCTGTCCAATGTGGGGCTAAGGAACCACCAACCTGGCTATGACATCCCTGTGTGCGCTGAGCCCAAGTCACTGTGTGAATGCTCTCCCCACTTAAGATATCAAGTATTTATCTAACCACAAGTTGCAAAATTGCTGAAGATGCACCACTCCCAAAGCATCTGAATGTGAAGGCTACCCCAGGATCTGTGTGTCTTGGCCCTACCTTCTCCTCTCTAATGTCACCTGAGGTTGCTCTGTGAAAAAATGTCCACTTAACTAGCTTACCATCTGTCCTACACAATTCTTTTGTTTACCTGTGTTGGTCATTTTTTTTTTTTTTTACCAAAATAAGAGTTTACTTTTATAGTGGCATTTATTGCTAGTCTACATTTAGATACATCCTTTTAACTTTTGTGAGATAATTACATACTAAAGATCAAGGAATGTTTATAACAAAACAATGAAGATTTCCAACAACCAATGTCAGTTTCATTTCCCCGAAAATCCTTTTGAAAATGAAATCTGTTCTTTCTGATATTTTTTACTCCTTTTTTAGAGATTCTTAAAACCAGCACAACATTATGACATCCCCCCTTCAAGAAATAGACACCTGAATGAATGAGACAAAGGCCATTTAGTGAGTCCACGTGTTCACTTCTAAGCATGGTTTGTCTGTGTGTCTGTCATGTGTCGTGGTCTAAGAATAGCCACACAAATCACTCGTACTCTGGTCTCAGTCAGATATGGATGGTTTATTGAGAGAATGCACACCTCAAAACAAGGCTGACTGCAGACAGTGACACAGCGGACCTGGGAGCCAAACTGTGACATGGACCTTCTCTTAAAGCAGTCTTTTTATAGGGAAACCGAGTGCAGAAAGCAGGGGGAAGTAATATGTTATAATTAATTTTGTCCAACTAGACAAATTATTATCAGCTAAGCTTTAAGCTGATTTGCCCCGAGTGAGGTAAGTGAGGTGGTGGTTAGGGTCTTCCAGAGCACTACCAGAGTAAAGCCAAGTACAGAGATAATATAGAGTGCAACCGGAGTGTAGCCAAGTGTGAAGATAACAGAGCATGAATTATGACACCATTGAGTCATAATGCAATACAAAGCCCACTTGACTCTCTGGAGGTTCTGTTAGTGTCAGTTATGAATACCTACGTCTAGGAAGTAAGTTAAAATTTTTTAACTTAACTTCACCTTATAAACAAAATGGAAGTTGAACACAAAAATGGCTGCCAGTGTGTCAGTTTCCACAAAGAGCAGGCCTCAACATGATGTGAACCCTGGGGAGCCTGGCAAAGAGCTATCTCTGAATGAAAGTGTTAAAGTTATTTCTCTTTTGAAACTGGTATTGTAGTGTGTCAACCTGAATTTTACAAATTTCAGGTTTCCAATGACCTCAAAGGATAATGTCAGGGCTATCTTATAACACAGTCATCTCTAACACTCTTTATTATTAAAAGGTGTGATTTTATAGGATCCTGTGAGAATGTGAAAATATTGCAGATTGTGTTTTTGAGATAGGGACACACTATGACAGCCATGGCTGTCCTTTGACTTGTTATAACCAGCTGGCCACAAACTCACAGTGATTCACATACCTCCTGAATGCTGACATTAAAAGCGTGTACTGTCACACCCAGCCCTATTGAAGATTTGAAAAAAAAAATAAATAATAATAATAATAATAATAATAATAATAATAACATAATAATAAAGTCATGGAAGTTAATTTGGCTATTCTGTGAGATTCATATTATGCTAAGAAACATTTTTCCTGCAGAGGCTATATTTTCCAGGAAATTTTAATGTTGGGAATAATGACTAGGATCTGATCCTACTGGTAACCCTGTCACATGTGTACGTAACTCTGTGATGTAGGTACAATCTTCTACTGTAATCAATGGTTAGTCAACTTATACAGAATAATATATTCTATTGCTTTACCTAAAGTCACCCATTACAGTTTATACACTGTGGTATTTCACTTACTTTATACAAAAACCAACCAACCAACTAGCGATCACCCTCTCCCCCCAAAATCACTCCACTGCATGGCTTATAGAATTCTGCTAGAAATATTGAGGTATAAGAAACAACTGTTATTAAGAGTCTGTATAAGCACAACTAGAGCAGGTAGCATCTGGCCCATGGCCCATGCTATTCAATATATATGTATATATGTATATATATATATAAATGTATATATATATATATAAATGTATATATATAAATGTAACATGAGTAAAAGAAGAGAAGACAGATTGATGAATTAATGACTTTAACTATGCAATTAAATACTTAGAATAAGGGATCTGTGTATATTCCTGATCATACATATTATTAGAGAGTTGTGTGTCTATGCACACACCCTCTCACATGTGTGTGTTTGTGTGTCTTCCTGCATGTATGAATGTGTGTTTGTGTGTGTGTATGTGTGTGCACACATATATGTGGATCTGTTCCATGAAGGTTTCTTGTCTTCTGGAACAGCTCCTGTGTGATTTCTCTGGAACAGAGCAATTTCAACTTGTACTAATGTACATCTAAAGGTGATACCATCCTTTCACTAGACAAAGACCTGAATGAATAAAACAAAGGCTACTTAGAGTCCACACATTAACATCTAAGTGGAATCCGGCTGTGTGTCTATTTCCTATAGACCCCACAGAGTTTGGCAAAGAGCTGTCTCCTTTCTCTGGACCTGAAAATGAGCAGCAAATTAAAGAGAAGTGTGCCCAGTCCATAACAGAATACAACTTCCCTGCATTGTACTCATTTGATCAGGATATTTGGTAGAGATGAGCACATAGAAAATATTCACTGTGATAAAGAAAATCTCACTAACAAAAGTGCACACAATACACACACACACACATATACACATAATTTAAGAAATTTAAATAATCATAGTCTAAGTGCATTTAATTTGCTGCCCTTCCAAACTCAAGGTCAACACAGCTGTACTTGGGAGCTGATGGGCGACAGCAGTTCTCTGTGACTAGCCTAATTGAGCAGCATCTTTAAATCCTGTCCCCCACTGTGCCTAGAAAATGATATTATCTAACTGCTAACCAAGTCCTCAGTTATCCTGGCGAGTGTCTCCTGGAGAGGAAGAGGCAACATCTTCCCTGCAAAAACAGAAGCCTGATGAACTGGCACCTCTTTCCTGAGCACATGGACTGTACAGTCTGCAACATCGGGCTTTCCAACGTGTAGATGAACATGCCCTAGACACTAAGTCAAGTCATACCGCACACAGCTTGATTATGAGACGTCATCAAAGCCAGGCCTGCTGTTCGGGACTAGAATTTTCCAGCCAGAATATACACCATTATCACCGACTCTTCTTTTACCTGGTTCTCAACTGACTTACAGTGTAGGAAAACAAATGTAAACAGGAGAGGGAAAAGTCGACTGAGTGGAAGTTGCTGACAAGCTGGCCTCTTTTTTCTCTCTCTCTTTTTCTTTATTTTTTTATTTATTTGGTTTTATGTTGTTCGTATCACAGATGCACTCCTGGGATCAGGCGTCAATAGTATGCAAATCCAATTGCAAACTTAATAACCAGAAATTACATGGCTGTTTCACAGTTAACCCTGTTAATGTCAGGCTAGAAGCTGTCTACATGCCTAATCCTTCATTAAATCAATAGTAACACATTTTAGATAGGAAAAGGAGAGAGGGCTTATAGGGAAAATGCTTCTTCCCGATTCTTGCAGTGTTTCTAGATGACGTTGTCAACACTTGTGACAATAAAAAAGTGTTCTGCTGAACCAAACACTTCAAGAGGCAGGGGTTTCTAGTGTTTTTTGAATTTCTTTATTAATTTGTTTATTCACTTTACATCCTGATAAATGCCTCCTCCTTCCTTTTCTCCCAGTTCTACCCTCATAGCCTCTTTACCGCACCCTTTTCTCTCCTTCCTCTCAGAGAAGGAGACCCCTTCTCATGGTTACCAACCCACCCTGGCACATCAAGCTGCAGCAGAACTAGGCACATCCTCTCCCACTGAGCCCTGACAAAGCAGCTGAGCTACAGGAAATGGATCCAAAGTCAGGGAGAGTCAGAGAGAGGCTCCTTTCCACTTGGTAGGGGACCCACATGATGACTGAGCTGTACACCTGCTACATATGTCTAGGGGGCCTTGGTCCAGTCCATTCATGCTTTTTGGTTGGTGGTTCAGTCTCTGTGAGCCACCATGGGCCTAGGTTAGGTTACTTTGTTGGCCTTCTTATGGTGTCCTTGACCCCTCTGGCTCCCTGAATCTTTCGCCATCACTATTCCACAAGACTCCCTGAGCTCTGTCTAATGTTTGGCTCCGGTCTCTGCATCTGTTTCCATCAGCTGCTGGATGAAGCTTCTCATAAGACAGTTATGCTAGGCTCCTGTCTGGAAGCATAGCAGAGTATCATTAATAGTATCCGGGGTTGGCTCTCTCCCATGGGGTAGGTCTTAGTTTGGGCCAGTCACTGGTTGGCTATTCCCTCGATCTCTGCTCCACCTTTGTCCCTGCATGTCTTGTAGGCAGGAAAATTTGGGGATCAAAAGTTTTGTGGGTTGGTGTCTCCCTCCCTCTATTGGAATTCCTGCCTGGATACAGAAAGTGGCCAGTTTAGGTTTCATGTCCCCCACTGCTAGATATCTTGACTAGGGTCACCCTCAGAGACTCCTGGGAGCCTCCCCATCCCAGATCTCTGCCTTGTCCCACCAATCCCTCACACCAATCTCTGTTTTCTCTTCCAGCCTTCTCCCACCCTCTCCCCACTGCAGACCCCCCATTCCCCACTCCACCCTCTCTCTTACCCAGTTCCTTCCCTCTATCCACCTCCAATGTCTACTTTATTTTCCCTTCTGAGTGAGATTCAAGCATACTCCCTTGGGCCCTCCTTGTTATTTGGCAGAAGCAAAGAATTGGGTCTGTGGATTAAAGATTGGTTATCCTATACTTCATGGCTAATATCTACTTATGAGTGAGTACGTACCATGTTGTCTTTCTGGGTCTGAGTTACCTCATTCAGGATGATCTTCTCCAGTTCCATCCATATGCCTGTAAGTCACATGATGTCCTTGCTTTTCATCCCTGAGTAGTATTCCTTTGTGTAAATATACCACACTTTCTTTATCCATTTGTCAGCTGAGTGACATCTAGGTTGTTTCTAGTTTCTGGCTATTACAAATAAAGCTGCTGTAAACATACTTGAGAAAGTGTCCATGTTGTATGGTGGAACATCTTTTGTGTATGTGCCCAGGAGTGGTATAGCTGGGTCTTCAGGTAGATCTATTCCAAGTTTTCTGAGAAACTTCCAGATTGACTTTTTTTCTTTTTTTAATTTTTTATTAATTTTTATTTTTTATATTAATCACGGGTTATTTACTTTGTATCCCAGCCATAACCCCCTCTCTCATTCCCTCCCAATCCCACCCTCCCTCCCTCATCTCTTCCCTGCCCTTTTCTAAGTCCACTGCTAGGGGATGTCCTCCTCCCCTTCCATCTGACCCTAGCTTATCAGGTATATTCAGGACTGGCTGCCATGTCCTCCTCTGTGGCCTGGCAAGACTGTTCCTCCCTCGTGGGTGGGGGAGGAAGAAGCCAGTCATTAAGTTCATGTCAGAAATGGTTTCTGTTCCTCTTACTGGGGAAACCCACTTGGTTACTGAGATTGATTTCTAAAGTGGTTGTGCGAAGCTGCACTCCCATCAGCAATGAAGGAGTGTTCCCCTTGCTCTGCATCCTCTCCAGCCTGTACTGTCATTTGAGTTTTGGTCCTAGCCATTCCGATGGGTGTAAGATGGAATCTCAGAGCCATTTTGATTTTTGTTTCCCTGCTGACTAAGGAAATTGAACATTTCTTTTAGTGTTTCTCTTCCATTACCGATTCCTCTGTTAAGAATTCTGTTTAGTTCTGTTTGGGTTATTTGGTTTGTTAGCATTTAATTTCTTGAGTTCTTTTTATATTTAGAATATTAGCCCTCTGTCTGGTGTAGGGTTGGTTAAGACCTTTTCCCATTCAGTGGGCTGCCATTTTGTCTTATTGACAGTCTCCTTTGCCTTACAGAAACTTTTCAGTTTCATGAGGCCTCACATGGACCTCATAAATTATTAGTTGTTGATCTCAGTGCCTGAGTTGTCGGTGTTTTGTTTGGGGAATTGTCTCCCATGCCAATAAGTTTGAGGCTTTTCCCACTTTCTCTTCTAATAGATTTAATGCATCTGGTTTTATGTTGAGGTTTTTCAGCCACTTGGACTTGAGTTTTGTCCAGGGTGATAAATATGGGTTTATTTTCATTCTCCTACTGGCATTCAGTTAGACCAGCACCATTTATTGAAGATGCTTTCTTTTTTCCATTGTATGGTTTTGGCTTCTTTGTCAAAAATCAGATGTATGTAGGTGTATGGATTGCTTACTGGGTCTTCCATTCAATTCCTTTGATCAGCATGTTTATTTTTATGCCAATATCGTGGTATTTTATTTCTATTGCTCTGTAGTGCAGCTTGAAATCAGCAATGGTGATACCTCCAAAAATTTTTGTTGTTGTTGTTGCTTTTTTGTTGTTGTTGTTTGTTTGTTTCAGAATTGTTTTAGCTGTCCTGGCTCTTTTATTTTTCCATATAAAGTTAATGGTTGCTCTTTCAAAAGTATTCTATTGAGTGTTTTTACATTAATATTCATAAGGGAAATTGGTCTGAAATTATTTTTCTTTCTGTTGAGTCTGTGTTGTTTAAGTTTCAGGGTAACTGTGGCTTCATAGAATGAGTTTGGCAATGATCCTTTTGTTTTTATTTTGTGGAATAGTTTGAGGAGTATTGGTATATTAATTCTTCTGTGAAAGTCTGGTAGGATTCTGTGCTAAAACCATCTGGACCTGGGTCTTTTCTGGTTAGTAGACTTTAATGACTGCTTCTATTTTCTTAGGGGTTATATGACTATTTAAATTGTTTACCTGATCTTGATATAAGTTTGGTAATTGGTATCTATCAAGAAAATCATTCATTTCTTGTAGAGTGCAGGCTTTTGAAGTGAGGCCTAACGATTCTCTCCTCAGTGTCTGTTGTTATGTCCCTCTTCTCATTTCTGGCTTTGTTAATTTTGATACTTTCTCTTTGCCTTTTAGTTTGGTTAGTTTGGCTAAGGATTTGTCTGTATTGCTGATTTTCTCAAAGAACCAGCTCTTGGTTTTGGTTTTGTTGATTCTTTGTCTTTTTCTCTTTGTTTCTAATTTATTGATCTTAGCCCTGAGTTTGATTATTTCCTTCCATCTACTCCTCTTGGGTGTGTTTGCTTTGTTGTTGTTCTAGAGGTTTCAGGTGTGCTTTTAAGCTGCTAGCATGACGTCTCTCCAATTTCTTTATGAAAACACTCAATGCTATCAACTTTCCTCTTAGCACTGGTTTCATTGTGTCCCACAAGTCTGGGTATGTTTGTGACTTCATTTTCATTGAATTTTAGAAAGTCGTTAATTTTTTTATTTCTTCCCTGACCCAGTAGTCATTGAGTAGAGAATTGTTCCGTTTCCATTAGTATGTAGGCTTTCTGTTGTTGTTGAAGTCCAGCTTTAGTCCATGGTGGTCTGATAAGATACACAAAGTTATTTCAATTATCTTGTATCGATTGAGGCTGGGTTTGTGACTGACTACATGGTCAGTTATAAAGAAGGATCTGTGAGGTACTATGAAGAAGGTATATTCTTTATTGTTTGGGTGAAATGTTCTGTAAAGATCTGTTAGGTCCATTTGATCCATATGTTAGTTGTTTTCATTATTTCTTTGTTTAGTTTCTGTCTTGAGGACATGTCTATTGGTTAGAGTAGGGTATTGAAGTCTCCCACTATTAACGTGTGGCATTCTATGTGTGAGTTCAGCTTTAGTAAATGTTTCTTTTTGGAATTTGGGGCATAGACGTTCAGAATGGAGATGTCAACTTGGTGGATTTTTCCTTTGATGAGTATGAAGTATTTTTCTCCATCTCTTTTGATTAATTTTGGTTTAAAGTCTATTTTATTATATATTATAATGGCTACTCAGCTTGCTTCTGTGTCTGTGTGTCTGTTTGCTTGGAAAACCTTTTTCCAGCCCTATAGCCTGAAGTAATGTTTATCTTTGCTCCTAAATTGTGTTTCCTGTATATAACAGAATGATGGCCCTGTTTAGGCATCCATTCTGTTAGCCTATATCTGTTTATTGGAGAGTTGAATCCATCGATCCTGAGAGATTTTAATGACCAATGATGGTTAATTCATTTTATTTTGATGTTGTTGTTGGTTGTGTGTGTGTGTGTGTGTGTATGTGTGTGGTCTGTGTGTGCACATTGTGCTTTCCTTTGTTTGGTCTTGCTGGTTGGAGTTATTTATTCCTTGTGTTTTCTTAGGTGTAGTCAACTTCCTTGGCTTAAAGCTTTCCTTCTAGTGTCTTCTGTAGGGCTGGATGTGTGCATAGATAGTGTTTAAGTTTGGTTTTGTCATGGAATATCTTGTTTTCTCAATCTATGTTGATAAAGAGCTTTGCTGAGTATTGTAGTCTGGGCTAACATCTGTGGTTTCTTAAGAGTCTGCAAGATATCTCTCCAGGCCTTTCTAGCTTTTAGAGTCTCTGTTGAGAAGTGACATATAATTCTGATAGTTCTGCATGTATATGCTACTTGGACTTTTTCCCTTTCAACTTTTAATATTTTTTATTTGTTCTGTGCATTTAGTGTTTTGATTATTATGTAGCAGGAGGATTTTCTTTTCTTGTTTAATTCACTTTGGTGTTCTGTAAGATTCCTGTATGTTTATAAGCATCTCTTTTTTTAAGTTGGGAAAATTTTCTTCTATTATTTTGTTGAAAATAGTTTCTGGCCCTTGGATACGGGGAGTCTTCTTCTTCTATTCCTATTATTCTAGGTTTTATCTTTTCATAATGTCCCAAATTTCTTGAATGTTTTGTGTCAGGAATTTTTTAGTTTTAACTTTTTCTTTAACCGAAGTATTGGTTTCTCCAATTGTATCTTCTATGCCTGAGATTCTCTCTTCCATCTATTGTATTCTGTTGATATTTACATCTGTAGTTCCTGTTCTCTTACCTAGGTTTTACATCTCCAGGATGCCCTTAGTTTATATTTTCTTTATTGCTTTTGTTTTCATTTTCAAATTTTAAGAGTTTATTCATTTCCTTCATCTCTTTGATTGCATTCTCCTGTATTTCTTTAAGGAATTTTTTATTTCCTCGTTAAAGGCCTCGATCATCTTTATAAGGTTTTATACAATGACATCTTTATATGTCATCTTCTTGTGCTTCAGTTGTGTTAGGATATTCAGAGCTTGTTGTACTGGGCTCTGCTGGTGCAATATTGCCCTGGCTCTTTTTGATCGTGTTCCTAAGGTGGCTTTTAGCCATCTGGTTGTCCCTGGTGTTGGCTGGAAGCTCTAATGTGGGCAGGGAGGCAGAGCTAGGGGCCTGATGATGGAGCTCAGGTGACAGATCACAACTCACTGCTGTTGGCCATGCCCCAGATAGAGCAGGCAGGCAGGAGATTGGGGGGGAAAGGTCTAACCGTGATTTTCCTGTGGTCTGGCAGGCCTATTAAAGAAGGCAGGCCGAGCCCATGGGCAGGACAATGGAGCTCAAGGGAAAGCACGTAGCACCAAGAGGCAGGATTTTAAGGGACAATTTTCAACTCCAGTTTCATTGACATAAATGCCATCATGAAAATAAAATGGCTATTGGCCTGCTCATAACAAACCCAAATTAAATAAAAACAAAAACAAACAATGCTCACTTGTCCTAGGGATTGGATCAGAGCACAGAGTGAGTCTTAAAGCTTAGTCACAGACCAGAAGCATTACCTGGGGATTTACTAAAAAGCCCAACTCTTGGGGCACAGTACCAAACCTCTCATAACAGAAAGTCTGACTAATAAGCCACCATGGTTTTTCTGATGCACACTGAAGGTTGAGAACCACTGAATTTAGACATGCCCAGCCTTTCTGTTTTTAAGTGAGAAAGTTCAAGAATCTCCTCTTCTTAATCTTAGCAGATAACTTCAATTTATCAAAAACAACAACAGCAACAATTATAACCAATTTTAATTAATGTTTGAAATAGCTGATTTTGTTGCAGGATTTGCCCATGAATTAAAAAATAATTACAATGATGAAATTAATAAGAACAATTTGCATTTTAACTGAAAAAGCATGTGGGGATCATACAGACCTAAGCCAGAACTCTTCCAGCTCAGCAATACATAAGATGTACAATTATCTTTGGAGGCCATCATGGACACTCCAGGCTGTTTCCAGCATCCTTGGCTCAACCCATCAGCTGTCATCAGCACCTGTAGGTATATTTTTTAAAACATACTTTCCAACCCCTATCCCTTCCAACACTAGGTAGGAGAAGAAGAAGGTTAGAAGGAAAAGAGGAAGCAGATCTCTTTAACCACTTCCTGCTGATTAGAACCGTTGGGTTTCTTAGGGCAAGTCCAATCTTCTTTTTCAGGTTATCTCCAGCTTCTTGTCATCAAACTGAAACAACAGCATAGAGTAGCAGCAAGGGAAGCATCAGCCTTCTTCTTCAGAGCCTGCCCCTCCAGCTCCTCTCAGGGATCAGCAGCTAGCAAAAATTGAACCCCTGCTAGTGCATGAGGCAAATCATTATCACCCGCTATGAAGCAGCCTCTTATCCTCTACCTGGGGTTAAATCAAAGCATATTAACATAATACAACTCCCCCCCCCACCTTTTTTCCCCCAAGAAACCAAAACTCACTATAAGTACCTATTTCCCATTACTCAAGAAAGCCAATTTTTCCAAATGTTCTCTCTGGTTCAGACTGGCCATATGTTGAAAATCACAGATCTAGTTGATCATTGAAAAAGACTTCATTTTCTCATCAACTTAAACTAATGGACCCACTAGGCTGTTGCTATCAGCAAGGGCCTATATTGCATCAAGATACTTTCTACACTGACGTTTCTAGAAATGTCAATGTGTTCAGATGAGCTCTGTATCTGAATGCAGGTTATTCCAAGTCACTACACAACTAATTTTCTCAGAAGTTACTATGGAAGCCAATTTGCCTTGATGCAAACTTGGTCATTTTTTTCCCCGAGTTTGTTCATGTCATTCTTGACCTTACGAGAGATAAATGGCGAGGCTTTATGTTGTAATGAAAAAAAAAAAAAAACAGTAATTATAGGTTAAATGATGTGGTTGTGGTTTGCTGTTTCATCTCTGTTACTAATTAGTTGTAATGTCCTAGAAAATTCACCAAATCTTTTAGATATATTTTCTAAGATTGTCATAAGTTGTATAATTCAGATATTGTTCAACCCATGTATAGTGGCTGTCCTAACAGATCATAACTTCTGGTGGCAACACGGCATTCTTAGATTGTGCAAGAGAGAAGAGGCAGACTCGCCTCTCCCTAGGGCAACAGAGAGCTATCAAGCACTGTCAACTGTTAGTGTTAATGATAATAATTATTGTTGTTCATTTTCCTGTAAATAAGCAAAGATGTTGGGGGTAATAAACCAATTTGGCTCCCGTAATTGGCCATTGTTTGGCCCTTCCTGGTTGCCCTAGCTGCCTTGAGTGCAGGAATTGACAATCGAATAACCAAATCTACTATCTTTCTATTGACACCAGTCATCTGGAACATTTCACAGCCACCTTGAAAAAAAGGGCATAATGATAGCAACTGAGCATCCTGGTTTGGGAAGCTAAAGATTCTACCAGGGCTATTTGAAATAGATTATACAGTAGTTTCCTACTGTTACAACCTTGGCAAACTCCAAATGATGCTGCAGCCATTTCTACCTAGGCCATGGGAAGAGTGCTTTCCTTGGTGACCTAGTAGAGGGGCTGCCATGACTAGTGCAATAGATACAAGGCTGTGATTGGTCCAATGGCCATGAGCGGTCCTAAATGGTGAAGCTATAGTAGTTCTATAGCAAATAACTGCAGTTTGAATATGAACTCCTTCTCTGGCTATAGAGTCATTCTGCTCAGGCTTACTGGGTAAGTCCTTTGGGAGGTACTCTCTTGTACTACCCCTATGATGTTTCAGTACTAGACTCAGCAAAAGGGTTGTCTCAAGTGATATTTCTTTACCTACTTTCAGGACTACAGAAATGGAGAAAGAGAAAAGAGGTTGGCTACAATAGGAGCTGTTGTCGGCAGACTAGGTTGCAGATAGAGAGATGGAGAACTTAGACTAAATTAGCCAGAGAGAAGAGAAATCACAGGCCTGGAAGAGTTCTAGAGAATATTGAGTCTTAAGGGCCAAGGATATCAGCTGCTGACTGAAAGCAATACACGTTGGGAGCTGCCAAATCCGGAGGACTCCTGACAACTAGGCCTGTCTAAATGCTACAAGACCAGCTTCCACCAAGGGTTGAGGAACCCTAATTTCCATGGTCTGCGGAGGCGCTGTACCACATGTCTGCCTAACAGTCCAGATTCCTGAGGTCTAACGGCTGCAACACTGGAGAGTGTCACCTGCCCCGTCCCAACCGCCAACTGCCATGGCTACTGTCAACCTCTGAGGGAAAGAAAAAGCGCCCAAAACAGAGCATAAAGAACTTTTCCTTGTCTGCGCAAGAGAAAAAGAAAACCCCTCAAACAGTTGATTAGTAGCATAAGTACACTTCAGAATGTTTGCATAACAAAATCATGAGCAATGCGGTTCTGAGAACTTAGCCCTGTGCTAAAGCAGAAGAAAGACTGTTTGTAAACTGAAGTGGGTGGGCTCTATGCTTTTTACAATGAGCTCTGCTTTTTATATTTCTATAAATAACACATATCATTCATACTCTAGTGTAATTGATGTTTGGTTAATAGTTGGGAACCACACAAAACACATGTGTTTTCTCTTTAATTTTCCCATCAACTCTCTATTTGTTCAAAATAGCATCAATGGGGCAGCGCTCAATATTGCTCAGTCTACATGCAGTGCCTAGGCATCGTTGTGAGGGCTGTAGCTCTTCTCACTGTATCGTACGTAGTTTTTTATATCCACCAAACCTGATGACTCTGAAGATGTGAAGTGATTACCATAAGATGATATTGAATGAGCACAATAGCGAACACATGTTACTGTGAGATAATTCTGATATATTTTAAATAGAATTAGCAGGAACAGATGCAGTGTAAGCAGGTGTGCAGGAGAAAAGCTGGTTCTTCTACTGCCAAACATGTATGGAACATCTGACTTGTCCAACCAAGCTATGGAGGTGTCTAGATCTTGACTAAGATGGGATGTTCAGCAGTCTGTCAGCATTTAGAACCTGGAAGTGGACCCTGGCTGCTTTTTCATTAAGCATCAGAGGAGAATGCCATAGCCAGTGGCCACTGATCACACCTCTTCATTTTTTACTTCTAATGGAGCAGGTAAAGAATATAATCATACTTTGGGAACATAATCAGAACAATGTCTTCAAATGCACTCAAATGCACTTCACAGCTGCTCCCACATGAAAATAATAGGGAATGGGACTGAGTAGATGGATCATGGCTTGCACTCTTTCCTCATAACCCCCAGAGATGGAATGGCCATGGGAACCTGTTTCCGCTAAGTCAATAGTGGTCCAGCACCCTGGTAGATTTTTTTATAGGAGGCTTTTCCAGCTCCCAACTCAAACCTCATGACATGTGTGCCAAATGTTGAGAAGCTGAGACAAAGTTCTCTAGAATGGTTTTACTTCCCATTTTGCTCAAGTGCTACTGAGGAAACCAGTTTGTCCTGATTCATGACGTCATAGCTAATTACTCCCCTCAAGTCCATTCCTGTCACATCTGACTCTAGGAAAGAGAGAAAAGGGGTAAGATTTTCACCCTACTTATTAGGATCAGGTACACCTCACACATCACTGATGAAAGTCATTTTTAGAACCAGTGTTCCTAGAAGACTGAGTACTGAGGTGAACTTTCTTCTTTTGATCCAATTTATTACAGAACGTTGAGTGTTTCATCTGATACACTGTTGACCTGAACTTCATGCCTGAGAAACTTTCTTACCCAACAGCAACTCCAGTTATGTCACTCAAGTCAGCAGACCTCTGAGGATCCCATTTCTGTTTTATGACTATAATAAGGACCTAGAAGGAGAAGGATAAAGAAAAACAGAGATAAAGGTGACTGAGACTGGTTTTGTTTTCTTTTTCTGAACTTGAGAAAGAGCTTTGTCAGTAGATCTGAACACAAATTGCAAGACCGTTTGAAGCTGGGCTTCTGGCAGAGTGTTGGAACCGGCTTTCAACATTATTAGTATTCTTCATGGCTGTTTGTTGTCTGCTGGGGCAATTATCTTGCTTTAATTTAGGTCACTAATGATATTATGAGATAGTTTGATGGTGGTGTAATTTCTTTTGATGTTGTTTTTGTTGCTATTGCTTATATCAACTCATTGTGATTCCATAAAAGACTGAATTCTATACCCACCAAGGGAGGGCAGGGAGGGGCGTGGGAGGGAAGAGCCAGGGAGGAGGGAGAGGGAAATGTAGCTATTGGCACAGCTTAGCTGCAGGATCTGGCAGCTCTGCTTCCACAGTGAGGATTCTCTTGTGTCCAGCAGGAGAGCTGAAAGCTGCACATCCCACCGTGCTGGTTGGCCTCCTGTCAGTTCTGAGATTACTTCTGACAGGCTACCAAAACAAATGGTCCCTCACTTCAGCTTATTTTACACCATTTGAAGTCTAACTCATAAGCTGGGTCGGCCTCTCCTATGATCCCACCCTGACCCTCCTAAGTTATGTTATACAGAGACTTCATCTTAGAAATTCAAAGCTTCCCCAAACTCTACCTGCTCTGTCCTCCCCTCTTTCCTTCCAAACATGGCATCCTAGAATGGACAGTGTGGAGGGCTGTATTGGTTATTGCTCAATGTAAATATTTTCCTTGGCATGAGGATTTATTTATTCTTTCAGGAACGTAAAGTGGTCGTGTTTACCTGAAATGCATGCGTTCTGGTTTTTAATGTGTTTAAATGAAAAACGGCTCTGGAATGTGTCTCTTTGTCTGCTCCCACCCTACACCCCAAATCAGGAAGCATGGATTTCTATTGGCTCACAGAGAAGGCTCATTCAGCAACATCCTGGCTTTCCAGACACTGAGCTTTTCGTGGAAGCTGCAATCCATAGGGAATGGGACTGGGGATTTTCAGCAGGCCTTCTGGTTTGAAGGGAATCCAGAATTAAAAATAAATACTGAAACATTTAGGAATATTATTTAAAGGTAATAGCGAAGACCAATAGTACTTAGGAAAATGATGTTTTGAAATGGCAGTACAAATATTGTCTTGGAAATAGTAATTGACGCAGCAGTGATTTTTGTAAAAGATTGAACTGTGCACTTTTAGTTGTGTAGTCTGTCAAAGAAACAGTGATTTCCAAATCCCATGTTTTCACTCCTAGTCCCATCATTTCAGAAAACTACATACAAGATTCTCCTAGGAGAATCTCAGCTAGGGCCCTTCTCCAACTTGTCTCTATTCCCAACTGTACAATGCCATAAAAGATGCCTAAAACTCTTCATCTAAAAATGGGGCAGCCAAGCAAATTTCTCATTTACACAAAAGCCACAAGCCAGGCAAGCCCTGTTGTCCTTTAAAAAAAAATTAAATAATGATTTATTTATTTTTATTCACTTTACATCCTGGTTGTAGCCCCATTCCTCCACCCCTCCCAGTTCAACCCTTTCTCCTTCCTCCTTGTCCCCTAGCCTTGTCCCCTTCAGAAAAGGGGGGCTCCCTTTCCCATCTACCTCAGCTCATCAAATTGCATCAGGACTGAGCCTGTCCCCTTCCCCTGTGGCTTAGCAATGCAGTCCTGCCAGGGGAAAGTGATCAAACCCAGCAAGTAAGTCCTTGTCCAATGCAGTTCACACGAATAGAGCCATATTTATCTCCCTGCACAAAACTTGTTCTTTAGTTCTTAAATGGACCTCAGAATTTTTTGGCATCCCAAGATTTATTTGCTGGCTGCCGGCTGGGTATACCTTCAAGTGTTTATAGAAATAGGAGAGAGGTTATTTGTCTCATTGTTCTCAGCCCTATCAGCCAAGTTAGAAAAAAAAAAAAAAACTGAACAAAACAAAAAACAGCTTCAATGTCAGAGGATTCAGGGTGAGTTCAACCTCGCTGTTAAAAGCAGAATTCTCAGTTTCCTTTATTGTGGAGTAAATACTTTTTAAAGAAGAAGTGATCACTGTTTGGTTTGTTTGGTTTTTAACAGTTATTTTCAGCATGTACTTTGACAACAAAATCTTGATTTTATTAAAAAATAAAGTAAAAAAAAATTAAGTTAAAGATCAAAATATCCAAAGGCATAAGGATTGAGATTGACATGCCTGAAATGAGAATGTGTAGTCATCATTTATAGTGACTGTAACCATGGAAAGAGGAGAAGATAAATCCAAGAGAGCTGAGATGAACTCTTTCTCACAAAATGTGGGCTCTACCAATGTGGCCAGGATAGGGGACTCAGAATTCGCAAAGAGAAATCTGAAAAGAATCAATAAAGGCCCCAAACACTATTGAACCCCCCTGCCTATTCATAAGTGAATTGTCGAGTACACCAATGTGATACATGACATATTGACTATACGTTGGGATTTAAGAGGGTAGCTAACCATAAAGTGCCTTTGTTTTAGGGCATTAGTATAGTAAAATCGCATAAAGTCACCTTTCTGTAGTCAATAGGATGTTCTAGCCATATGTTCATTTTCACCCAGGAGCCCTGTCTCACTTACATGTATTTCCCATCCCCATGAGGGTTCTTAAGTAGAGACCGGCACTTGAACCACAGCAGGAAGTTATACTGCTTTTCTTGACATGCCATTTTCAGCCTTGTGGCGTTTTGTTAGTGTCTTAGGCCCTATCGAAATCATGAATAAAAGAGAAATCTCAAGTTCTGTTTCCCTGGGAACTCGTGAAGAAGTGGAGGTAATATACAAGAATGAGATATCACCTACATCTTTCTATTTCCCTTCCGTGTACTACCATTCCTCACGGTTCCTTTTCAGCTTTCCGTTTTCTGAAGTTACTCCATGTTATACACTTACATCTGAACATCTGAACTAGTAATCACAGATGAGAGAGAACATGCACAGTTTGTCTTTCTGGGTCTTCGTTTCCTCACTCTAGGAAATAAACTATTTCCTAGATCCATCCATTTATCTGCAAATTTCATGATTTTATTTTTCTTCACAGCTGGAATGGAAAAATGGAGAGAAGGATCTAACTTGGAGCAGTGAAAAAGTCAATACAGAAGGGGAAGGAAGGGAGAAGGGAAACCAGCATCAAGGCTCTTTGAGAAAGATTCAAGTAATCATACTAAACATCTATTAAAATTATACATAATATTTACATAGTAAAGTTATGGCACTTGGGCTAATAATGCTCCCCACAAGAATCACAAGCTAACAAAACCCCCAAGCTCAAGAAACAACCTTTCCAGTGCTTGGTCAGAATAGTCCAGATGATTCCCCAAACAATACAGGCTCCTGCTGTTCACCTTGGATGCCTGATGAGTAAACTTTAAGCTCTCTCAACAAGAGGGAAGTCATGCCTGGTATTGGAGCTGGTGAGGTCAAGGATCTTAAAAGAGAATCTACAGCCAATGCTTTACTAGCCCAGCACAATTCTTTATTACCTTCTAAATTGTATTATTATACCCAAAGATAAGTGTAGCTATCACCTCTCTTCAAAGAAACCTCCCTCTAGAGCAAAAGGAGATTATTATAGAAAACCACAACTGAGCATAATTCAGAGATCACTAGATTGTAGAAGAATCTAGCTCTATGGATGCATCTACATTACAGCTCCTGCATCTGTGGCTCAGAAAACATCACAGAAGAAAGGACACAAAGAGCCAGAATGCCAGGGATTATACTGTGAGCTGCCTCTCTTAAAAATTGTTCAAATCAACAAGATCTGAACAATGACAATATCTGTAGACACGCTAATGAGGAAGAGGGAAAATCTCAGTAGGTACGACTGCTAGACAAAGCTACAAGCAACTAATGACTGCTGATGGAGAGAGAATCAGGTCTCCCAAAGACGAGACCCCTGGTTGCTTATCCAATACAAACTGATCAGCTTTGAAACCATGTACACACAAACAACAAACATGGGCCCGGTAAATTGCATTTACATATGCATATACATATATATATATACACATATACATATACATGCTTATATATATACATATATATATGAATATTATGCTATATATTATATTATGCTATAATACTATATACAAAGACAAAGCAGAGGTCATTAATTTGAGAGAGAGGGTCATTGGAGAAGCTGGAGGAAGGGGGCATGACAGGCTAGAGGAAGAAACAGGAAGGAGGAAATGATTATATTGTTAAATAATAGTATTATTATTTCATTATATTTTAGTTAAAAATCTGAAAATATTTTAAGAAAAAAGACAAAGTAAACAAAATGAAGCAAACACATTGTCATTTGAAAAGAAAGAGGGCAAGGTAAAGAGCATAAAATTAAAGAGTCTTTCACCTTCATGAGAGAATACCATTAGGCTATTTCCCTACTTGAGCATCAATTTCCTAGTTGCTAAAAATGAGAGAATTTGACTGGAGCACATCTGAAGTCCCTTTCAACTGTGAAGGCTTATGGTTCTTTTCATGTCAATTGCAAGATGAGATTGGGCAGAACTATAAAAAATAAAAATAAAAAAGAACTGTAACTTTTTAATTCTCATCTGAGGTAAAAAAAAAAAAAAAAAGAAAAAATCCTAAGCTTTTCTATCGTTTTCCTGTTTGTGTGATGACATGCTCTAATAATATTAACAGTCATGTTGTAGGCCTGCCAAGCTTGACCGCAAACAAAGGAATCAGAAAGTAGGCAAAGGAGAAGGGCCCTGGACCAGCTTGGTTTTATGGAGTCTTGTTCTAAAAGAACTACTGCGTTCCAGCTGTGTCGGTGTAAATGTCTTCTTAGGTGACGTTGACAGGAATAGAGTGGCAACCAGTTAACAAAGGTTTCCTATCCTAGCGTCTGATAAGCTAGCATCTGGACCTTTTAATAAAGGCACTCTATTTTTAGTGCCACTTACACCATCCATTAGCTCCATTTTAGCACAAACAGCTGACTCCCCTAATGCCCTGGGGCTACAGTGAATTGTTAGACAGGTGGAAGATAGACATTACCTGAGAGAGAAGAATTTCCAGGTATAGATTTAGATTTTCACGTTAACACCAAAATATAAAAGAAAACTTTATTCGTCACCCTGGATGTTAGAACATTCCCAGACAACGATCCCATGAGTATACCACAGCTGGATAAACACAACAATAATATTGGTGATGCCGAAAGGTTAATTACTGCTTTGGATTTGCCTGCTGATTTCTTGAAATGCACACATGTCTAATGAAGCACCATTTTCCTTCTCGTGATCATATGTTCCTCTTTTAGATAGGAAAACAGCTTTCTTTGCCCTCATTTACAAATGTCAGACACTCAGGTTATGGTTCTGTTTACAGGGTTCTCACTCCACCTCTGATTTTCCTGCCAGTATTTTCCTGGTTTATTTTGTCCAACACTGTCCTCTGGAGCCTATAGTTGTCAGCAATAACCTCTCTTCTTCTGTTTTTTCACATAACATATCCCCTGTGTCTTGGAAGACTTCGAGGGATACTGGTCTTCACGTAGAGCCCATCCTTTTTCCTGAGAAATTTCTATTCCTGTTTCTCACAAGTCCAACCCATACATTTCATAAGGTCAAAGGGTAGTATGCTCCAAATATGTTCTCTAAGGAGTGGTTTTTATTACCATTGTCAAACATTTTCCCCCATCTAGTCTCTTTTGAAAGGACAGCTCTCTTCTCACTCTGGCACGACTGTCAAAGATTTGGTCCAGAGTACAGTGTTTGAGTTAATGCCTTCCTTAGATACCATGGAGTCTTTGGTGTTGGCTAAAAATTAGCTCCTGAGACACATAAGAAACTAATCACTACTTTAATTAAACAACTATTTTTATAGGTGAAACACCATAGGATTTGCAAAGATGGTTTCTAGTCATGATGAAGAGTTAAAGCGATCAACTGCTCATGCATAGCAAAGCATCTCTCTTTCTTTCTCATGGCTGGGTGGATACTAATCCCATAGCATCTGTCATAGTTAGATTCAGTAGTTAACTTAAAATACCTGGCAAGAGGAAACTTCAGTTGAGGAATCGTCTTCTTTGGGCTGGCCGTGGGGCAATTTCTTAACTGCTGAGTGATGGAGGAGGACCCAGCCCACTATGGACAGTGCTGTGTTTGGGCAATTGGTCCTGAGTTATATAGAAGGTATTTGAAGGAGTCAGTATACAGCATTCCTCTGCTTCAGTTTTCCTTTAATCTTGGCCTTAAGTTCTTGCAGTGGCTTCTTTTGAAGATGGACTGTTACCCATAAGAGGAAGTTAGCCCTTTCTACCTCCAAATTGTTTTTTGTCTTAGTGTTTATGATGTCAGCAGAAAAGCAAAGTATGACAGTACCTTTCCTCCAGAGAACATAAAAAAAAAAACTCTAAAAAGAGCAGAAGTCAATTTCTAAACTATTAGTAAATTCAGAATCTAGCTATGTCAGTGCTAACCATTGAAGTGGGAATAGAAGCATTTAATATTCTTTGCAGCGGGAAAATTTGTTCATTCAAATAAGCTTTTAACCATCAGTCCAACAAAATGTGTGACTTGATTGTCTTGCTATTTGTTTGCAAACAGAGAGGCAGTAAATGGTCAGATGTGGGGTAGGTACCTCTTCGATGTTTTAACAAGCAAGTGTGAGAGGTAATAGAAATTTCAATATCAGCTCATGGGGAAAAGACTAGAGATGTCTTTCATAGAGAAATGTAGGCAGGGGCTACAAAGTTGACTCAGCAGTTAAGTATGCATACTGCTCTTGCAAAAGAGCTGAATTCAGTTCCCTGCACTCCCATTGGTTAGCTAACAACCACCTGCTAGTCCACTCAAGTTGACTTGGTGCCCCCTTCTGGAATCAGAGGGAATCTGTGCTCACAGGTGCATACACAGTAAAAAAGCAAAAAAAAAAAAAAAAAAAATTGAAACTGAACAGAATGATCAGAACTGCCACTTTACATTCCTGGAAAACAAAGAAAAGTGAGTTATTCACAACAAATCCACAGTTCCCAGTAAAAACAAAGAAGCTCCTGGTGTTCTTGCCTGGGAGATTCCACTCTCTCCACCCCCAGCTCAGCTGTCCTGATGGCATGAGGGAAGGGGAGACTAGAACAAGGAGGAATTGTGTTAAGGGAGTTGGCCTTCGCATCGGATAAAATCCTATCACCAGTGGAACTTGGGTGAATGCAACTGATGTAGAAGGAAATGAAAAGTGGGGTCCTGCCTGGGTGAACAGCAGAAAAGGAGACAGGAGAGAAATCTAACATGAGGACAGTGGAAATAAGGGAGGCATGAAGGAGCTGAAGAAGGGGTTCAGAAACCACTGTGAGGGCTCAGCAGACGTTAAAGTGAGCATGGCAGTGAAATCTGCTTGCATGCTGTACAATCAGCTTGGCATTTAAATGGATCTCCCTATCAGGAGAGACCAGAAGCCTAATTGGTGTGAAGTATTTGAGCAAAACAGTTGGCCAAATGATTGGCTAATTACCAGGCTGTTTAGTCACAGGGGTGATTATGTAGGAGTCTGGACAGAAAAATTTAAGGTAAGAGTTGGAAAACTGAACAGAAGCACAGTGGCTGTGCGTTCTTAAGCGAGAGAAATCATGCACTCCCAATCCAAACCATTTTACTGAAAGACCAAGCCAAACAGGCGATAACTCCTAGGTAAAGTAATCATAATCCAAAGTTGCTGCAATACATTACCCCAAAATTCAGTGTTGTCAGCCAAGGGTTATTATGTTAACACACAGGAAGAAGTGTGACTTACACAGAGGGAGAAGTCAAAACGAAGTGGCTGTGAATAAGGAAAGTTGCTAGTTGCACCAGACAAAGTCTTCAAAGCAGTTACGTATTTCAAAGATCTCAAGGAAAATATGATGATCATGAATCGATAAATAAGGGTCACAAATAAAGTAGAAACTAAAGACATTGAAACAGACAGAACTTTTGAAGCTAAAGACAGGCACTGCATGGCAGAGGAGCAGATTTTACATGGAAGAAGTAGAGAGTAGACTTGAACGTTATGCTATTTTTTCTTTTTTTATTATTTACAGTTTATTGACTTTGTATACACCCCGTACCTACCTCCCTTCTCCCCTCTCAATCCCACCTTCTCTCTTCCCTACCCGTGTCCCTCTCCCAGTCCACTGATAAGGGAGGTCCTCCTCCCCTTCCCTCTGATCCTAGTCTATCAGGTCTCGTCAGGAGTGGCTGCATTGTCTTCTTCTGTGGCCTGGTAAGGCTGCTCCTCCCCTCAGGGGGAGGTGATCAAAGAGCAGGCCAATCAGTTCCAGTAAGAGAACAGAAACTGTTCCCATTACTATGGAACCCATTTGGATACTGAACTGCCATAGGCTGCATTTGTGCAGGGGTTCCAGGCCATCTCCATGAGTGGTCCTTGGTAGGAATCTCAGTCTCAGAAAAGACCCCTGTGCCCAGCCTTTTTGGATCTGTTGCTCTCCTTGTGGAGCTCCTGTCTTCTCCCGGTCTTACTATCTCCCACTTCTTCCATAAGATTCCCTGCACTCTGCCCAAAGTTTGGCTATGAGTCTCAGCATCTGCCTCGATACTCTGCAGGGCAGAGTCTTTCAGAGGCCTTCTGTAATAGGCTCCTGTCCTGTTCCCTGTTTTCTCCCTCCTCCAATGTCCATCTTTGCCTTTCTAAATGGGGACTAAGCATCTTAGCCAGGATCCTTCCTGATTAGCTTCCTCAGGTGTACAGACTTTAGTATGTTTATCCTATATTATATGTCTAATATCCACTTATGAGTAAGTATAAACCCTGTGTGTCTAGAGAATTCTCAATATAGGAATATCGAATGGCAGAGAAACACTTAAAGAAATGTTCAACGTCCTTAGCCATTAGGGAAATGCAAATCAAAACCACCCTGAGATTTCACCTTACACCCATCAGAATGGCTAAGATGAATAACTCAAGTGACAACACATGCTGGAGAGGATGTGGAGAAAGGGGAACCCTCCTCCACTGCTGGTAGGAATATAAACATACAACCACTTTGGAAATCAATCTGGCACTTTCTCAGACAATTAGGAATAGCACTTCCTCAAGATCCAGCTATACCACTCCTAGGCATATATCCACAAGATGCTCAAGTATATAACAATATCTGTTCAAACATGTTTGTAGCAGCTTTATTTGTAATAGCCAGAATCTGGAAACAGCCCAGATGCCCCTCAGTTAAGGAATGGACATAGAAATTGTGGTACATCTACACAATGGAATATTACTCATTAAAAAAAAAACAAGGAAATTATGAAATTTGCAGGTAAATGGTGGGAACTGGAAAAGTTATGCTATTGTAAACCTGCAAATTATTCAAACATAATATCAGAGCGAAAGGTACTGAAAGCAACTTGGGGAAGAAAGGATTTATTAAGCTCACATTTCCATATAGCAGTTCATCATCATCAAAAGCTGTGAGGGCAGGAACTCACACAGGGCAGGAACCTGGAGCCAGGAGCTGATGCAGCAGCTATGGAGAAGTACTTGGTGGCTTGCTCAGCTAGCTTTCTTATAGAACCTAGGACCACCAGCCTGAGGATGGCATCACCCCGAAATGGGCTTGTTGCTACCACATCAATCACTAATTAAGAAAATGACTCACAGGCTTCCTTAAGGCCTGGTTTTCTCCCTCCTCCCTGAGGGCTCTAGTTTGTGTCAAGTTGGTGCTTTCAAAAGCCAGCTGGTACAACTTACCCCTTGTCAAGGTGACACAAGGAAAGGTTAACCATGTGAAGAATGAAAGACATTTTGTGAGCCACCATGTGGTTGCTGGGAATTGAACTGAGGACCTCTGGAGGAGCAGACAGCACCCTTATCCCCCAAGCCATCTCTCCATCTGAAAGGCATTTTGTAAATCAATCTGTCACACACACATACTCTCGTCTTGGAAGTCAAATTGACAGCCATGAGCTATGATGCTCAAGGTCTCCAGCCCTACTTCCTCTGCTCGAGTTAGTCATTTCCTTTCTCTTTCCTACCGACTCCCCTGGCCTCTCTCTTGGCATCATTGCCCATCTCCAAGTCTCTATTCTGAGAACCCTTCATGAGTGAGTCATTGCATCGCTGCCATTTTCCTCCTCTGCTCAGCTTTTGCAGCTGCCATGTCCTTGTCCAAATGCCCCAGCTTTGGATCAGCTCTCCTCTTCCAGGGATACTGCTCTCCTACAGACTTCTTTCCTCCTCCACACACTGAAGCTAAGCTCTGATCAGGTGACCCTGTCTTGCTAGTATCACTGCTCCCTTGAAGAAGTTTTAACACATGGAACGTTGGCATGTGTGTGTGTGTGTGTGTGTGTGTGTGTGTGTGTGTGTGTGTTTCTCACTTACACCCAGATTGTTCAAGACTGCTGAAAGCCAAAAACCAAAAACAACAAACCAACAAAACCAACACAGAACCCTACTGGGACCCATGCAGCTAACGCCTGCAGAAGCTGTGAGCTGTTTTGTGGGGTTTCAGTGTGTGTCTGGCTGATTTCTTCATCTTTGAGGACTCTGGCCTCTATCAAGAGGTGACGTGACTGAGGCTGCCCAGTGAAACAAAACTGTGCCATATCTGGACCTACCATTGAGAATAACTTCTGTGATTCTCAAGGTTAATTCCTTCTACCTGCCTCCTGCCTGAAGGGTAACCAGTCAGACTGTACGTCTAAAAGATGGTAGATTTACAAGTGGCCAGAAAATCACAGCCATCCAATCACCCCAGATGACACTACATAGGTTTCAATATGAACAGGCCACTACTGTGCCCGGGTCGACATCATCAGAAAATTCTACCTAAGTCATCGCTAAAAGTGAACCTGACAAGATGTGTGGTCTGCTATTTCACTAGATGCTTCTGCTACTCTGATGACTCCTGGAGTGGTCTTTCACTCCCTCTCCTTCTGACACAGTTCTTTCCCCAACTCCAAATAATTTCTTTTCTACCCATATCCCAAACATTCACTGGTCGTACACCGCCATCAGTCAGGAAACAAACAGGTTTGTTTCACAATAAATACCTTCCTTGTTCTTCCCTGAAGTGTACATGCCAAGAATACAACACATCAGCACTGCATTGGCTCAAAGCGAGTCAATAGCAGGAGTTGAACACACAAGGAAACTAACTCCTTTTAGAAGCTGCTGAGCCCTAGCCTGGTGTTCAAGTTTAGAAAAGGCTCACTTGTGGAAAATATAAATAATAGGACAGTGCCAAAACCAATCATGAGTACATTTTTTTCCCATGCATTTTTCTCAGCTATTGGATACTGATATCTAAAAGAGCCTTTTCCTTTACACAACTGTCTCAGTCATTGTTCATTCATTCGCTGTGGTGAGACACCATGACCCAACTCTTATAAAACAGAGGATTCAAGTTAGGTCTTGCTTATAGTTTCAGAGGTTAGTCCATTATCATCATGGTGCCATGCAGGCACGGTGCTGGGGCAGTTTCCTCCAACAAGGCCACACTTCCCAATCCTCCTAACTAGTGCCACCCTCTGGCAAGCAAGCATCCAAATGTTTGAGTCTGTGGGGTCCATTTTTATTCAAACCACCTCACTGACCCTCTCTTAGTTCATCATATACAATAAAAAACTTTATAGAGCTGACTTCATGGTGTTTCCATATTATTATCTTAGTTTAAATGCCAGAATCTGCATGCAGTCACGGAAGTAAGGGGCCTCCACACGTTCAATATCGAAAGTCCCACATAGTCAGACTTGGCGAGCAGTGTCCCAAAGAGCCACAGATTGACTTTGGGCAGTCCACAACTTCAGTCAGTTCACAGTTGTGCTGGTTTGTTATAGGAAAATTCCAGCCCTTAATTTGTTCTATTATACTCAAAGGAAAACTTTCCAAAATGTAAAACATAAGCACTGGGGCTGGAGAAATTGTTTGGACCGTAGGAGCACTCGCTAACTTTGGTTTGTGCTCAGATCCCAGCATCCCCTTCGAGTGGCTCACAACTGCCACTCAAATTCAATCTACCTCAATAAGAACTGACACCCTTTCCTGGCCACTGTGGGCATTCTCTCATGTTCATATACTCACACAGATCAAACACATACACATAAATAGAGATAAAAAATAACTCTTTAAAGGGCAAGTATTAGTCTACTTCCTGGTTACTAACATTCCCTCATGTAAAATTAAGCTTCTTATGCCTTGTTTACAATATGGCAGGTTGACTTCTACCACTAGGTGCAGCAAACATGCTGTTAGGGGTCCTGTATTTAAAACAGTGCCCTAAAAAAAAAAAAAAGAAATGCTTATGTTTAAGAATGCCTTCCCTCACCCACCCAGTGACCCTCCATTTTGCCATTGAAGGAGGGGTCAGAAAACAAGCATGGTTTATAGAAGGCCACATGGCCAGCATAGAATTGCTAGTCTAGAGGTGCTAGGATAAGGAATTCCAAGTTGTAAACCAAAGTGAAGATGAGTTGTGTGTTTGCAGCTTGGCTGTATCTAACGGAAGGATTTCAAGGCAAGTTAATTTATAGTACCTAAGGCAATCTAGGACACTAGAGCACAGGGACATTTATTCTAGAAGGCTCTGTGTATTTCAAATACTAAACTGAGAATTATTTTAAAAGGAAAGAAAAAGTGAGATTCAAGGAATTGTCAGGGATGAGAGTTTCAAGGGGTGGGGTTGTATGTCCATTAATGTCAGCGTGATTAGGGGCAGAGTAGGACGGAATGAGGTACATAAGAACACCTGAAAGTCATGCCATTTATCTGGTAGAGTGAAATCATGAAATGTTAAAGAGCCACATTCCCATCCTTCTGAATTGCATGTCATCCTCGAGATGGGAATAATGATCATTTTGAATGCCTACATGAAAAGAAGAGTGTGGCATTCATTTACCAATCAATGAGCCATTTTGGTTGATCCTCCAAGCAATTGAGAAGAACCAGACATCATGATTAAACAAAAAGCACCATTCCACACACCGAGCATGGATCATAATTTTAAGTAATAATGCCTAACATTTGTGTAGCACTTCAGAGTTCCTCGATCTCTTTTACAAAGCACTTTTTCATTTATCGGTCTCTAAAAGATGAAGAAAAATCTAAGGAAAGGGCAGGATTAATATCTGCATTGCGCTGGATAAATGAGGGTGAGTTTCTAGAGTAATGGAGAGGCCGGACTGATCTGCATCAGGGGCTGATGAATTGCTCATCGCAGCTTCATTATCCTGATCAGGAGCACTTATGAGAGAAATGAAAAATTGATGAGCACCGTCATAATCAAAGAGAATAAATGTTTCCCTCTTAAAGCGAATGCATAATCTTTCC
Source organism: Meriones unguiculatus (assembly GCF_030254825.1). Classification (NCBI taxonomy): domain Eukaryota; kingdom Metazoa; phylum Chordata; class Mammalia; order Rodentia; family Muridae; genus Meriones; species Meriones unguiculatus. Next base: position 55,099,928 of record NC_083366.1, on the reverse strand, counting down.
AAGAATAAAATAACAATATTCATTCATTATTAAACTCTGATAATGCTGACACCAAAGCTCACTTTAACCAGTGAAGGGAAATTAACATGATAGAAGAAATATGTTTAGATTTTATTATTATTATTGTTGTTGTTGTTATTGATGGTAATGGTGGTGGTAGTGTGTCTGTGTGTGTGTGTGTGTGTGTGCATATGTGTGTGTATGCACATGTCACAGTACTGTAATAGGATGCAGAAAACATGGGTTCTGGGAATCGATCTTGGGCCATCAGACATGTGCAGTAAGTGCTCACAGGACTTGGTGTCAGTCTATGTTTGTGTGTGCAGGATGTCTTTTTCTTCCTTCTTGTTGCATTCCAGTCTGCTTTTTTTCCCCCAGTTGTCTCAAAATTTTCAGAAGCCATTCATAACAGCATGATGATTCAGGTTTTTAAATAGGTTGATTACCTTCCAAAAACAAATTGAGCAGTTTTTCTTCATTGCTTTTTTCTTTTTTTCTGAAGTCCTTTCAGAGCACATATCAAAAGTACTAGATGCCTAGCTTTTAGCAGAAGTTAAAATACCTTACTCCAGAGACTTCTGAGTCATGAGGTTCATCAGAAGATCATCCTATTTGCGTTACTCCCCTTCATCTCATCTTGGTCCATCTCTGCACAAATAAGATGGAAGAGGTATGTTTTCCTCCATTAAGTAGCTGTCTGCTCTCTGGCTGATCCTATCCATATTTCCATTACATCTACTAAATTTTAAAAAAGAGAGTAATGATATTTTCCAATTAGGTGCTTTAAAGTGTCATTGAGATATACTCTTTCATCGCATAGCAACACTGAGTTTTGAAGCAATACTCTACACAGGTAAGAAAAGCTGCAAATAGAAGTTTCCATACTTTCGCTGCCCAAAGGTACCAATCTTCTACATTACAGCCCTTGGCTGAGTTTGTTCTAGTTCTGTTTCCTAAACCCTGAGTTCGTGGATTGTGTCTCAGGGGAAACCAGAAAAGTAGAAAAAAAGATAGACACAAAATATGCATGAGGTAAGATGATCAAGTCATCAGAGCATGCCAGAGACTGGGAGGAGAAGGAAGATTCATGAAATCCACCCTCATGGGAGTAACCGTGAGCTCCATCACCAGGACCAGCTGAGCTGCCTCATCTCCTGGAACATAGAACAAAGCAGAATGGGATCAGCATGGCTGCTGGAACCGTGATGCCATTGCACAATGGGCTGTTCATGGACCGATGCATCTTCCTACATGGTTTACACATAACTGCATCCCAACAATCCCAACAACACTCAGGAAGGAACCACATTAAGAGAGAAGGAACATTGCTTTTAGAAATTTGGACCTTGATAGGGCTGTCTTTAGGAAGGAGACCAGGAAGAGAGGAAGAGGGGACAAGAGGGATGATGACAGGTGAATAAGATCAAAGCACATCAGGCACATGTATAAAAATGCTTTAATTAAACATTGTATTATACAATGGATATATATTAACTTAAACAAATAAGAGAAGAGGGGGTTAGACCTTAAAATAGACAGAATACTTACTTATTCACTACAATGTACAAATGAATTAGGTTTCATTAGTCAAATTTTGGTCATTAAGGAGTTAGCATGATGTCAATCTTTGGCAGTCAGCAGGATACATTTTTTTTGAAGGGTGTGTAGCCTTTCAAAGAATTTCATATTAAAAGAAAAGTCTTTATTTCTGAAATTTCTACTTTTTTCTTGAAATAAATACTTTTTGGTTTTAAGAATTTTGATATTAATTGGTAAAACTTTACCGAAAAAAAAAAACAATTTGTCCAGCAAATAAAATATTGCCTTCAAAGTATGTAACTTCTCACACAAAATGAAAGGTGTGGACTGATTTTGTTGCCTTTGGCAGGTGATCTGTCAGGTTCTATAAACCTCTGACATCATTTTGCTGTCGGAGGGAGACATTGATTTTAATTCAGAGTATTTTGCCATTCTTAATCAATTTCACTAGTATCTCATTTCAAGGAATGCTTTAACATCTTTGGCCTAAAAACAATATATGGAAAGACTGAAGTAAATACACATTTAAAAAGTAAACAATAACATGAAAGAATATGCCATTCTCAGCATTACGGTGCCTTATTTTTTATTCAAAGCAGAATATGGCATAGGAGACAATGTACCTTATTCTGAAGTAAATTGCTCGGTAAGCAGTGTCCAGAAAACTATAGGATAGACATCTATAGAACAGGCATACCATTTAACCATGGTGGAGTTCATATTTAGCTCTAAGTAAAATGTAATTTTAATATAGCATCTACTTATGATCTCATATTGAAAACAAACATGTATCTTATTAGAAAAAAAAACAGTATATTAAAAATTGAAATCAGTGGGCTTGCATTTGGCTTGCCTTGTTTTGTTTTTCTTTTTGTATCTTCCTTAAGGAAAAAAATATATAAATATTACACACACACACATATATATACACACACACACACACACACATACACACACACATACACACACACACACACACACACACACACACACATATATATATATCCTGCATTTAAGAAATGAAAGTTTGAGCTTTTTAATCGAAAACAGGTATGTTACTGCTTGCGTTGTCAGTCATGTTAATGACTGCTTCCAGGGTGAAACACAAAGAAAAAAAACTCCCCTGCACAGGAATACGAGTATTCATAATTCTCCGTGCCAGAGCTGATTGTGAAAGTCCATTCATCTCATCAAGTCCTCACATCTCCTGCCTCCTTGGCCCTCCTTTAAGTGTGCAGCAGATAAGCAGGCGCGGCTCCCATGCCCTTGGTGTTTTGCTCCATATAGAGGCAGCTACTCGATGCGCCTAAAATTTCGAGAGGTTAACTCAAAAAATGGGATCAGTTGAAATCCAGCAGTTGGTACTCTCTTCAAGCGTAAGGAAACTCGGCCTGAAACCCCCAAACAACCCGAGAGATACTAAGGAGGGGGTGCCCTCAAAAAGGTCAGCAGAGCAGCCCAGGTCCAGGGACCGCTGCTGAGCAAGACCAGAATTTCAGGACCACAGAGGCAACACCGCGAATGCACATCTACAGAAGGGAAAAGCCGGCAGCTTCGGTAGCGTGTGATAGTCTGTGTGATAGTCTTTTCTCTTTCAGAAATGTCTCCGATAGATTAGGAGTGTCAGACACTGACATAAGTCTCCCCGAGAAGTGACCCGTAAAGTAATTAGAAAAGGAATCTCCCCACCCCCAACCCACCCGCGTGCCCTCTCATCTTTGGGTCAGATGAAAGGCGCCTGTGTTTATGTCCTGTAACAAGGAGGAGCCTCCCAGACCCATCCCCCAGCAGGTGCTAGGGCTGAAACTCATGGTCGCCCCAGGCACCATGGCACCTTCTTAGAGCCGAGAACCCTAATGGATTAGCTCCCCTCTGAGCAGGTGGCTGCTCCCCAGGAGACCCGACTTTCACATTAAGAGAGGACCTTGGGAAGTGACTTCAAAGGCCGCTGGTTTGAAGCAGCGTTTTCTAAAATGTGCATGGACTGCCATCTTCCCACGAGTGCCATCGGAAGGACATGATTTCAAAAGTAAGGCATTGGGTAGGAAACAAAGATTAATAAGCTGAAATATTTTTAAGAGTACCGGGATACAGAGTTAATAAAATGTAACTGATAAAAAAAATAAAAAATAAATAAACACATTCTTAGAAAAAAAAAGGCTCATTATTACACATTATTGAAAGTATAATATAAGAAAATGAGGAAAAAATAAAAATTAGATTAAAAGTTAATAAAAAAGAGTACCGTTTTCATTAGGAATGATGAATCTGCTGATTTTTTTATATAAAACACAATCACCATACACTGTCTAAAACCCATGTTTAAAATCTAACGGTTCATTTATACTTCGAAAAAAATTGTTAGTTATTTTTCTTAATAAACACTTGTAGAAAATTTATAACCAAACCAAAGGTTGATTTCTCTCTTTTTATTGTACCTCTTCCGCGTACTTTTACATAACAAAAATTTAACAAACAAAGCTCATGTTCATTATTTCCGCATAGGCCTCTCATTTCTGCTCAGCTGTTCACAGCAAAGTGTTTGTCAATAGCACAAAACATAAACTACAGCCGTATGTTACCTGACACAGAAACCCCAGGAAAGCATATAGAAAGCAGATGAGTGAGGGAAAATCAAGCCAGCTGACAGTCCAGGCTGGGGAAGAGGGCTCTGAGGGGCTCAGAGAAAAATCTAAAGAACAGGCTCTGTAAAGAAAGACACTTTTGACACACACAAGAGCCAAGCGTGATTCCTATTGGAAAGCCAGTTACTCTTAGAGAAAAATCTCAAATACCCTTGTTCATGTCCACAGACACGTGTCGAAGTGCTGCAAATAGTTCCTTAATTTTTCAGCATCCAGGTGAGTGAATTTGTAGAAATGAGGGTGATTTCTACTTTAGGTTCATTTTCACATTCTTAAAAGAATCTTCCTGTTAAGAAAATCAAAGCAAAAGAATAGTAATAATTAAAGAAAAAACAAAAAACAACAACCATTTTCCATGCCTAACTGAAATGTTGGGGGAAATGCTAAATTTATCTTATGTCTTTGGTTTCTAATGTCATACTAGCCAACCACTATCTGTGAACCAGCACCGGAAAGAATTCCTTTAAAAATAAAACAGATGTGAAGCGAGAAAATGCAAAAACAAAAACGAGCAGAAATGAAGGTTGGTTGCATAAGAATAAATAAAGTCTCAAATTGCCTCGTCACAAAAGAGGATTTTTTTTCTTTTGTTGTGTAGGGGAGAAAACTAAAATCCGAATTCATGGTGCAGAGTAAGGCACTTGCTGTCAGGATTGTACTCTTCGCAGAAAAGGCCTTCTATCCTCACATAAAACTGTACCATTCACTGCCCGGATGGGACAAGGACACATTCACTAATATCTTGGGTAAATGAAACTTGGGTTTTATATCACGTGAAGGCAAGGTGATGCTAGGTGGTGATGCTGCTTTGAGGACAGACTTTGAACCTACCCCTTCTCGCTTTGTCACACCCCCAACTGTCATTCAGGGATTCATTGTCTAAGCCTGGTTCCCGTGTGGATCCTAGAATTCTCATGGCTTTCAGTGCCCATGTGGCAGTGCTCCAGGGATGTGTTTCTGAGTATATGATAAATATACAGGGCAGGGTGGGGTATAGAGATTTGAAGTCTGAGGACTGTGACCTCGGCTAACTGAGTGGGCCAGTACTGATCACTTCATTTACACTGCTTCTCGTTTTTGCAGCAAGAAGCTGGATTAGGTGTCTAAAGGCAAATTACAGAAGGAACTTTCAAACATGGGGTGAATTCCACTTTATGTTGTAGTCTCTTAAGATAACCTTTCACCGTTTCTGTGATCTTCACCGATGTGTTGAGAAGTCCTACAAGGGAGAGGTCAACAGTGTTTGTTCCTTCTCCTCTTCCTCCTCATCCTCCTCCTTGTTGCTTTTAAGGAGAAAAGATTTTAAAAGTTTGAGAGCTACTTCTGTGAGTAACAGTCGAGAGAAAGAATACCAGGGCTTACTTGGTAGGATTTATGTAAGGGAAGTCTGTAAGCCAATGGCAATTGAGGGGTCAGCCATGTAAACCTCCCTCACTTACAGAAACACAGCTGGGAAATATTTTAGCTATGTTTAAGAGCTAAAAATGTTTCCATAGTATGCTAGGTCTAGAAGAAAATCTCTCTCTTTCTAGTTCTCTCCTTTTCTTCTTCCTTCCTTCCTCCCACTCTCCTGCCTGCCTGCATCTCTCTCCTCTTCCATCCATCTCCCTCCTTTTCCTCCCTTGTCTCCATTCCCCCCTCCCTTCCAGAGATAGCATCCAAGTATGGCCTTTATATAGTCTGTGAAAATGACTGGTAAGGTCTCTAGTGCTTGATTACATCCCCATCTTTCATTTAAGTTTTATGTCCCAGAGCCTTCTGCTAGTTTACCTGCCAATGGAAAGAGATGCCAGAGACCCGGCCATAAAGCATATACTCAGTAGACTCATGTGTGAATTTACCCATTAAGTCAATTACACACTGTTGTACCTACATTGGAACAGTATCCCCATTGACAATCCCTGCTCATCTGTAAGCTGAAAGCCTTGGCTCTCCCTCCATTATTCCTGTCTTCCAGGCTCATCGTCAAGATGAAAAGAGGCAATGGTTCTAGCAAGGATTAGCAAAGGTGAACTTGCCAGAGCAAGTTCCAGAAAACAAGCAGATCTTCTGACAGTTACTTGGGAAATCCACCCCAAGGTATATATAGTCAAGAAGCATGGCAATACATGTTAACACACAAAAGAAATACAAGAGTCTAAAAACATTATAGTAGATACAATGCTCAACAAACTCAAATTTCCATCAGTAGATAACTGGATAAACAAAATGTTGTCTATCCATACAATGAGATATCGCTCAATCAACGAAGGAAACATAATACAAACACATAGTACAACATAGATCACCTTTGAAGACAACATATTGAACTAAGCAAGACATTCACAAAAGACTGGTAATATATGTCCACATGAATATGACATGTCCAGACAAGTGAAATCTGTAATCTTAGTTGTCTAGGGAAAATGGATTGACAGGTAAGACACAGTACGGGGTTTCTTCTTGACGTGATGGAAAGCTCAACAATTCTCTCTACTGACTTTTGTATATATGATATATCTGACTATACTGAGGTATGATGCTTATATTTTACATAAGTGTGTGCTCCAAATGTAGAGATTTTTATAGCATATAAGTTATGGTTTCAATGATAGTTTCATTAAAAAAAAAGAAGAAAAGTTCTTATAAGTCACAAACCATGCAGGCTACGCTGAAAGTTAAGCTATACCATGTACGTTTTCTTTTGTAAGTCCTGAGGAACAGCAATCTTTATATTTACCTATTGGTAACCACAGTAAACTCTGTCACAGGGGCAGAGTAATTTAAAAATGACTCACACAGTTTGGAAGGGTGCAGACATATCAGGAGACATGTGGAAATAAAGAATTGGTTCATGATTTTCGAAAGGAAAGACAGTGAGACCATGAAAGGAGGCACTTGGGAAGGCCTGCAGCCAGAGAAGAATGTGCTCTGATCAGCAGCGGGGGAGGCCTTTTCCTTCTAGCCTATCACTGAATGACTGTGAGGAACCAGTGCTTTGTCTACAGTGGGAGTGTTTAAACTTTTTATACTCGTCCTCCTTCATCTAAATAATTTTAATATTACCTGAGTCATAGGGTGTATAAAGTGGACACAATTAAATATTTGCTGGAAATAAATCATAAAGAAATTTACTTTCAAGTAATTATTTGGTATACAAGTACTTTTACAATATGTTAAAGAAAAAATGGGCATGCACACACACACACTGAACAAACAAATAAGTGTTAAAAAAGCAAGTCTAACAAGAAATATGCTCCTGAGTGTCAACAATGAGGGGAGAGGAGGACTTAGAGTGACAGTGTCACTTGGTCAGAAGCAGCAGAAAAGAATGAGGCCACTGGAGACTGGCAGAACATGGGTATAGCCTTTGTATGTTTTAGCTCCATCTCTCCCTCAGGAAAAACCCAGAGATTGTTGAATTAATGCCTTCATCACTTTCCTTTTCATGCTAGCCATGTGAACATGCTAGCCTAATGAACATGCTTATGCGTGACAATCTGTGCATTTCAGTTCCCAGTTCCTTCCACTGATGAGATAAAACAATAGCTTCCTGGTGATACTATGCATTGTTCCATACCCTCTGACAGGTTATTGGCATAAAACAGTCTATTTGCTTGTCATTACATGCCTTCTCCCACACTGCCTACACCTGGAGAGGGTTGGGAACCCTTAAGCAGCTTCATGGTTAGAGTTGAATAAAACTTGCTCTAGGAATACAGTACATTTCACAATGTTGATGAAATTGCTGTTTGTTGGAGAGATGCTTTTACTTTTGATTTCACAGTGGATGTCTGTTCTTTCCTGCCCCATCCTACTTCTGGGAGCTGCTTCTGAGATGAGCATAACAAATCACAGATACAATTACTTTTGTGCCTTTCCAGAGAATCGATGCATTTTCTTATTCTATGAAGATGAGCAAATAGCAGCAGAGGCCTGAGAAATACTCATTCATAAGAATGCTCCTTATTGGAAGCTAGTTACTGCCTTTGAGAAGTCCAAAGGATATGGAGGAGTAGAAAGAACTGTGATCACTTTACTCAAAATCTTCAAGTTCAACTGCCCACCAACCTCAAAGCCATCTTGTGTTTGGACCTAGTCAGGTGACCTCATGAGAAGAAAACAAACCTACCCACCCCCACCCACTAAACCATGACAGTACAGAGAACCATGCAAGACCCTAAATCCTAATCATTTTAAGCCACTAAGTTTAAGGATGATTTATAACATAGCAGTAGAGAAATGAAAAAGATTTCAACTTAAGAAATCATGAAACTTTAAGATAAAAGACTATGTCTGAGACAACACCCTCCTCCCCTCACTAGAAAACCCACATGAAGCTTGAGCTGACCCTAGGCTAAATCTCTGTAGGGGGCCAAGGTCCTTGGTTGGGTGATTCAGTCTCTACAAGTCCCTCTGGGGCTTTAGTTGGCTCTGTTGGTCTTGACCTGTCACCTCCAGGTTCTTCTATCCTTCATTTTTTCACAAGACTCTCTGAGCTTTGCCCAACGTTTTACTATGAGTCTCAGGATCTGCCTAGATCTGCTGTTGGGTGGAGTCTCTCAGAGGACAGCTATTCTAGGCCTGTCTCTGACATGGACTCTGTTGCCTGCTTTCTGATCACTTCCCCCTGCTGCTGCCTTCTGGCCAGGCCACAGGAAAAGAGGTCATGTGCTCAGTCCTGATGTGACTTGATGGCTACTGTGGATTGGGGGGAGGGTTCCCCTTTTCTTAGGAATAGGGGAATGAAGATGGGGGAAGAGGGAGGGAGGGTGAGCCAGGAGGAGAGAAGGGAGCGGGCTACGATCCAAATCTAAAATTAATAAATAAAAAAGTTAATTAAAAGTATAATAAAATAAGAGAGTCTTCAAAAAAAGGTTAAAAAAACTAATAAAGTGAAATATTTTCTTCATGATGAGACAGAATCCATAAAATTGTTCTTTCTTTGCTCTCTAGTAAATCCTGCTAATTACCAAAATTAGTGTGCATTCCAGCATCTTTCTTATACCTGGTCCATCTGATGTTTGCCTTTCTTCTTGGCTTTGCTTACTTGCCAATCAAATTGTCTCCTGACAGATTCTGTCAGTGTGCTTTCACCTCTTCTTGTGAGACATGAAATTACTCTATTTTTGTTTCATTTGAAGCATTTCTGCCAGGCTCCTGAAAGCCAGCATTAAATCTTTTCTGGTTTCAGTGTCAAGCAATGATTCCAGGCATCTGTCCCGTGTGGTGCATGTAAAGGGTAATCAACCTAGTGCACCGAGGGCTTGCTAGGCTTCTCTTGAGAAATGGAAGGTGCTGGCTGCACCTCTATGTTTGTTTAAATAACAAAAGCCAATCCTCAGACATGACTCTCACTTGTGTCCCAGTTACGAAATCATTTTCACTCTTAGGCGTTTTTGAGGCAGGGAAATTGTGGGTAAGGTCATCTTATAGGCCGTGTTTCTCTCTAGGAGCTGTCCAAAAGGAAGGAAACCACCATTCCAGTTCAGTAACAGCACTAATACATTTATTGATCCCAGTGGGAAACTATTTAAATGCACACACATGTGTGTGTGTGTGTGTGTGTGTGTGTGTGTGTGTGTGTGGCTGGGCACTTATCTCCAGCTTAGACATGCTTGTATACTTATGTGTTTTTTTGTGAGTAAAGAAGCAAATGCGAAGCGACGGCTACACACAGCTCTCCAGTTCTGAAGGCAATCCGATTGTGTCTAAATATTTTCCCTATACTTCGGGGCTGAGGAGAGCTGGAGAGTCTCCGGTAGCTTCAAAACACTTCTAATCTGTGCAGCTAAACATTTAACAGCAGAGTAACCACAATATAAATTGCTCCACAAGAACCAACCTGTGCCCCAGGCCCTCCCCTCTTTAAGTCTTCAGACACTTTTTTGCCCAAAGCTGATGCTGCCACATTGTCTTGTCAAGTCGCACGGGGCTTAGATGGATCAATACTCGCACAGGTGACTTCTAAGGGACACCTGGCAGTCCAGGAGGTGACATGGTAATTAAGCAGACAGCACTTCTCTTCAATCACAGGACCTTGAATTTAACACTTTGGGGGTTCTTCAGTCTGTGTTTTAATATATTTGCTAGCCCGGGGGGCCGAAGGTATCCAAGAAATCTATGAAGACAGTAATTTTGGAGCTGCTATTGGTAACAGTTTAGCTAACGAAAAAGAAGGCTCCTTCCTTTAATCTTCTATCCTGCATTCTTATCTCTGCACTAAGACTGACGTGACGCTTCTGAGTGTTAGAAGACAGTGCTTTGTAACTCTGACTTAGCGAACTCTAAATGAAAGGCTCTATTTAGCAACCACAGTGTAGAACTTGACTGGTTAAGATCAGCAAGGTAGGAACAACCTGGCGTTAGCAAGCCTAACCCCAATGTGCAAGAGTCACCCTGCTGCTCAGAACCAGCCAAGAGAAATGGCCTGAGTTCTAGGTGGCCAAAAGGTCCTGGCTGGCTTGAGTGAGAGATTTTGCTGGTATTGCTGAATCTTGTCCACTTATTTTAGCATCTGTCCAACATCATTTGAAGAGCTGAAGAGGAAAGTAGCACTTTGAAATGATACTCCAAGTTCCTGGAAGAGTGGAAGAGACTGGCGAACGCTCACGCCTGCTTTGCCTTAGCTGTTTCAATGTCTTCCCCCTTATGCCTGGAAAAGCCGATGATAGTTGCTCAGGCACCAAAGCCTTAGGAGTTCTTCTCTTGTCACTCCAAAGCACACTGGCCTCTGCCTAAATATGCTCGTGAGTGTATTCAGATCTCACTACTTACAAACCTTGGCTTGTAGGATTTGTATTTCATGATTACAGACTACGTTTTATCCATTTCATATTTAATTCACACGCTCATTTTAAAAGAAAACCCAGTGCTGGTGTTTCAGTAAAATGTATTACTTTTTTTTTAAATTGAAAATACAACATTTACATTAATCACATACAAGAAAAATATGTATTTGTGTATGGCATGTTAACAGCTTGCATAGTATTGGGATTCCGTGATTAAATACAAAGGGAGCAACATATGTCTGTATTTGAGTGTGCGTGTGAATGTATTCCATTTTAATGTGTGGAACTAGAATTGACTGCATAAAGCCAATATAGCACAACCTAAACCTACCACACACACACATATACACAACCCTGATATTAAAAATACAACTTCACATATTAAATAAAATAAAATTTCTATTATTCTGAAAGAAAGCTAGGTTGAAGCAAGACAATTTATGTAAATTTGATGCTAACCAAGCTTCCAGAGTGAAACCCTGTCTTAGCCACCCATAAATGTGTGTATGCGTCTATGTGTAGCATTGTATATAATTATATAAAATAGAATATAAAATCACAAATACGTTTTAACAATGCTTGAAGAGTTTCTTTTCTTCTCTGATTCAGCCTGAGATTTACTATGAAACCTACCAACAACTCGATCTACTCGAATCTAGTAGCATCAGGTATTTCACTGTGACCTGTGGACGTTAATGATGGAATGTGATGTGTAGCATGTGCCTAAAAGCACAGTCTTTTGCACTGAGATAGGAAGAGTGCTTCAGGGCACTCACCATCTTCCACCGATTTCAAGCCATTAACAGTTTACAGCACACCAAAACTTAAAGCAAAATTGTCTTTCTCCTGTTAGTTTGTAATTATATTCTGCATATTTTGCAAATATCTGTTATTCTTTTTTAATGTTCACTGAGAGTAGGGGGAGCATAGGAGGAGGTGGAGGAGAGAAAGATGTGGAAATGATACAAATGCAGTACTCAAGCATAAAATTCTCAAATACCTTGGGCAAAGTTCTGGAAATGAATTCATTGCTACATTCTCTTTTCATTATTGTCTTTCCAAGAAGAAGAATCTTAGAGAAGACAATGACCTCCACAAAGCTCCCATCTAATCACTAAGATAAGAATAGAATTATTTACTTATAATTATATAATAATAAGAATTTGAAGGCAAAGGTAAAGTTGAATTGCACTCTTGCCAACATCCCTGGAGATCCCTGAAGTTTCTGAAATCCATTTTCTTATTAATAAGACAATGAAAACCCTCAAATGATAAAGAATACAGAACACATATCCAAAAATGACACTTTCCTTCCTGTCAGCCTTGAAAACAGCCATGACTTTTATTTGCATTTCTTAATTTGTAAAATTTTATTCAGTGCTTGGAATGCAAAGCAGGAGTAAACTATTGTCACTTCAGTTTTATAAATATGCAGGAAGTTATAATGTAAGTTTTTTTCATGATGAACCACACGTAGTTAATGATAAGGTGGTAAAAAAATATGTAATTAATAATATTTCAGGTTAGCATGGGCAGCGAGCTGGATATACTCAGGCACTGAGTTCATACATACAACTGTTCTGCAGAGCATCAGGCCAGCCTTTGAGACCTTCAGACAAGCGCAGCCTTGATCATCCCCACTCTACCCTGCATCCCTCGAAGTCGAGAAGTCTCTCCTCCCAATGATTGATGGTACAGACAAAGGATTCCGGGCAAAGACCTTTATTACAGTGTTCACTGTGGCAAAGTTGTGGAAACAAACTTATCTAAAGTAATTGGGTTAAAATGAATGATGGTTTATTTGCACGTCTGAAATGTTTATGGAAAAGAAAAGGAAGAAAAACAACAGTGATCTTAGCATGTAAAACTACACGGTGAGAACTCATATACTTTTTTTCTATTGCCTGATAAAAGGAAAATAATTTAAACCACTGTGCAATTTTTTTTTCTGCCTAACAGGATTGGAAATCAAAATGTCCTTCTCCCAATTGCTCCCTTCATCTCTATAAACATGTGTATGCATATGGATAATAACACTAGCAATTAAATATGTATGAATATATATAATGATTCATGAATCATTTTTAGTCAATTCTACTCACCATAAACTTTGCATAGGTATTTCCACTTTGTTATAGAGGCACCCAGATACAATCTTATTTATTTTTTTTTCCAAAAAAAGAAATAGCAACCTGTTTTTTAATTACATACTTTTTGGGGTAGTTAGAAGTTGGTTTATCCTAAGTACACACAACTCAATAGTCTTTCTGCAACTTTGTATCAGAGAAGTAAATACCTGATCTTGAGATTAAAAAAAGATTTACTTATTATTATAGGTTTGCATGTTTTGCTTGCATGTATACATATGTGTCACATACATGTCTGGTGCCCAACCTCCAGAAGAAGGCATCTGATCCCCTGGGACTAAGTAAGAAGGGTACTGAACCACCATTTGAGTGCTGGAACTGAACCTGTGTCCTCTTCAAGAGGGCACCAGCGAGCCATCACCCCAGCCTTCAGACTTGGAGGCTTTATACCCTCCATTTGCAACAACCAGCCACTCACTTCTCCTGTTTCAGGAGCCTCCTCTCATCTTAGCAGATGGAGTGCTGAGGGGCATTCAGAAATGTCAGTTGTTGTTAGGCCTCTGGTTGCAGAATAACTAAATGTTTAGTAGGCAGTTTCCATGGCGACAGTACCGTGTTGTCTATTACATGTGAGTCCTGTTCTTTAATGGGGGGACCTCAGAGGAATCTTACTGGGACTAATAGAAGAGAGCACAAAAAGTTTAATAATCACACAGGAGGCTGCTCTAAAGCTATTCTTATTGGGGAAAAAATGATGAACTTGAGTTGAAAATAACCTTTTTTTTTTTTAAATAAAGACATTTTATTCAGACCCTGGTGAAATGTACTGTTGGTATATGCATTTCTAAAGTGTTTCAGTTTAAAATGTTTCCCACAGGTCTTCACAGATTTTTATTATCTGCCAAAGTTTCTCTTTAAAAAAGAGTAGGGAGCTTCCTAGGAATTTTGTTCCTTAAATCATAACTTATATGTGCCTTATTGTATTCGCTATTATTTCTTTCTTCTCTGCAACTCAAGTTGAAAGACATTGAGAATCACCTTTCCTTCCAATTTCAACTTTGCTGAAAAGGCAATCACCAGGACACACACACACACACACACACACACACACACACACACACAGCGTTTCAAATCCTGTAGCCTCTCCTAGGACTCATTAGATGTGAGAAGCAAAGCAAGCCCTGGAGCGATCTCAGCCTGCAATATAGTTTTGGGAAGTGTAATGAAATAAAAATAAACAACAACAAAAACAAAAACAGTATGAATGAAGGAAATGGGTATCAGAGAGGAGACACATTCTAGGAAGCGACGGTGAAGCTTTCAATCACTGAAACGTGTATTCCTGGCTTCCTCAATAGTCCATCCAGCCTCTTAGACTATGAGACATGGGACATCACCCATATAAGGACCACAGCTAAATGAGAGTAAGGACAGGAAGGTGGCACCAATAAAGAGGTTCAGAATTAGTAACGACAAGACTTAATCGTTAAGCGCTTGTCAGATCCCTGGTGTCTCTGGCAATGCTCACCTGTGTGGCATTGTGGGACTCCACTGTAGCCTTGATTTTAAGCACACAACATGTGTGCTTTACGTTGCTCATGCTGGTAAGGCACAAATCAAAGAAAACTGCAAGAAACGCCCTTGCAGATTCAAGGCTCACAAACTGCACTGTTTTGTTTTGTTTTTCACCCTATATGTGAAGTTTTCTGCTCTGTAGAAATGTAATGAGTTAATTACAGAAAACAAAGATGTTTAATGTTTTCTTGGTCTTTCCTCAGCATGTATCAAATTAGCATATATTAGGTTACATTTCGTTAGGATGTTTGATTTTAAAAATTGCTGTCTGAGTTGCTGCCTTGAGTTTCATTTAAAAAAAAAATAATGAAAATGAAGTTTGGCTTTGGATTAAGACAGGAGTTCCAACAACTTCTGGAAAAGTCCTGAACATATTCTGCCATTTTATACTGCATGTTTATCACAGAATTAAGCTCAGCACTGATAACCATCAGTTTTAATTACTTAAATTGTTTACACTTATTTATTTTTGTGTCTGAGTGCATGTGACATGACGTAAGTGTGGGCCTCAAAAAGGGCTTTCCAGAGTTGACCTTCTTTTCCCATCATGGTGGAACCAGAAATAGAATTCAGGTCATCAGCCTTGGCTGCAAGAGCCCTTACCCTCTGGGTCGCCTGGCCTGCACTCCCTCCAATGGCTTTTGATTCCATATTTCGAGGGAAGCAACAATTTGATTCGGGGCAGCATTCTCTGTCATGCCAGATAATACATCTTTATCAAATGAATGGATCACTGAATCTAGGATTCTTGTGACTATCTGAATTACCCTTTGTATTCCTACTCTACTGAAGCTAAAACTGTCAAGATTTAAGAAAGACAACCTACTAAATTGTACAACTTCTATCTCTACTATATAATCTATCTGCAAGCATCATCTTGTACCTACATCAAAAGTCAAATGATTTTAACACTCTGAAAGAAAAGTTGTTGGTTGTCGTACCATTATTGCCAATATCTATAAAAACAAGGCATATGTGATTAAAATGTTGATGTTATTTATTATTTTAAAAAAATTGTTGCATTAAGATGTGAACATCATAACACCTATATTCTATACTTGCTTTGACTTTTCAGATGACTTTCAACAATCACATTCCATGAGCTCATATGAGCTATAATAAGGAGAATCAGTATTTTATTCACATTTTACACTTAAAATATGTTTAAATATTTAGTATATAAGTCTTACAATTTCCAACAGTGCTTTCCGTAATGATTGCTCATATTTTGAAACCAGAAAGTCATGGATGTTTAATGTTTTACTTTGTACTCATTAACTATTCTTTAGTGTCCATGATATCTAACATGTGACCTATGCTTATAAGTGAAAAAATATTTACCAAGTGATAACAAGAGGTTTTAAATTCATAAAGCAAACACAGTCATACTTCATGAGATTCATAGGACACTGTACAGTCATAGATGAGGAAGTTAGTACCACTTTCTTAACATTGACACAATAACTAGACCAATGTCTCAACCTGTGGGTCATGTCCCTTTTGGGGGTTGCATATCAGATATCCGATATATCAGATAACAGTAGCAAAATTATGAAGTAGCAGTGAGATTATTTTATGGTCGGGGGTGGTCACCACAACATGAGGAACTGTATTAAAGGGTCACAACATTAGGAAGATTGAGAACTACTGAGCTAGACAAAAGAAAAGACTAATAAGGAACAATACCTTGTTTGCTTTTCCAATGTTCATGTATCTAACCATTGGGAGACCATAAGTTAGCTTATCAAAGAGGCTTTAATATATTCTAGATAGTGAAAATCCAATGACATGCATTTTCTGAGAATGTAAGAGCCAGAAGAAGGGGATATCTGCTGGGAGATAGAGGTTTCTGCAGATGACAGGTAGGCTGTACATTATCTCTCAACAACCTGCTAGCCTGAATAAGACCAACATAGTGACTGCACCAGTTACACACCAATGTAGATGGAGAAGTTCTACACATTCCCAGCCCTAGAAGAAAACTAAAGGTGATCAGTGCTTGCTGAGAGAGGAAAATATAGTGCATTCAGTGATGAGCTCTCACCCAGGTTGTGCAATCCCAAGTGGTCAGCCCTAGACATATGTACGTACTATAAAAACAAAGCTAAATGGATTTAGTAGGTTTTATATATGTATATATACTTTGTAGGTTTTATATATGTATATATATACAAAGCTAAATGGATTTAGTAGGTTTTATATATGTATATATACTATGTCTCACAATCATACTTAAAGAAGATATTGGTTTGGATAGAGTAACACAGGAGGAGTTGGAGGGGAAGAGCCTGGGTGGAAATGTTGTTCATGTGTTCTTCATGTACAGAGTTCTCATGAAAAATAAAATTATTAAATCAAAATATTAAAAAATAACCTGTAGAAGAAAATTCTAAAATGTTTGGAAATTGAGTTGCATGATTCTCAGGAATTCATGATTCAAAGGCAAAAGAACCACTGTTCGTTAAATTATATTTAAAATAAGACCATCAAAATTAGGATATCGTTAAAGAATTGTAGTGTTGTTTACCATTTCATTGATACAAACAAACACCAGAGAATCATCTTAAAGGAGGATAGAGATTGTTTTCACTCATGGTTTCCAAGGTTTTGGCACACAGCCATCTGACCTTGTGAATGCGGGCTCTGGCAGGATTACACCAAAGAGGAAGCTGTTCACTATATAAGGAGAGGGAGAGGCAGAGAGAGTTGAAGCTGGCATTCCAAACCACCATAAAAAGTGTAAATGTGTTTGATAGATTTTCTCCCAGAAGCATCATAGCTGGGAGCCAGGCCTTTACCACATTTAGAGACAATCAGAGTTCTAACGTGTAAAAGACAACATGTAGTTTCAAACCCCTATATCAAGAAGAGATGTCTAAAATCTACCCACTCTGGTTCATTTCAACAGCTAGAGAAGAAAAGAGCAAAGTGAATCCCAAGTAATATGATAAAATACATAATTGAATAAAAAATTAAATATGAAAAAATAGACAAAGCCAAAATTAATCTTTAAAAATATCAACAAAATGGATGAATCCCCAAGATACTGTTGAAAAAGTTGAAAAAAATAGATACTAATGACCAATACCAGAAATGAAAGTCCAATAAACATTAAATTATAAGGTATTATGATGAGAAACTTTAGGAAATCTATAGCACAACATACACACACATCAACACACACACCACATGTATGCTCACCATCACACATATACAGCCAAATATACACACCCCCTGCACATATACCTCATCACAGACACACACACACACACACACACACACACACACACACACGACATCTATCCACACAAATAGTCTTATACACTCATTGGTGAATTTTATTAAATATATTAAAAGTTTTTTTTAAGATTTTAATCTTAACAATGATGAACAAATGGAGTTTATTTCAGAAATTAAAGGTTAATTATGCATTATGCATTATTTTCAAACATAATGAAACTCTTCATATTATCACAACTAAGAAAATAACCATATGAGCATGTAAGAAGACTATGAAAACATGTAACAGGACACTGTCAATCATATTCAGATTATTCAGAAATTGGAGATTAATTAGGGTGGATCTTTTCAATTTAATAAAACATAAATAATACAGGTAACATAATTATCCATTATGCAGAATTCCTCAAACACTGGCAATAAAGAAAGAAAGTAGGCTTTTGTTATTTTTATGCAATATTTAATTAAATATTCTAGTTCTGTAACAGCTAAGTAATCAAGCCACTGGCAGGGCGATGCTCAAGGAAGAAACTCAACTGTATTTTCAGAAGGCGTAGTTTTTTTAAATAAAGGGTTCTGGCTATTACAAATAAAGCTGCTATGAAACATAGCTGAACAAGCGTTCTAGTAGTATGGTAGAGCATCTTTTGTGTATGTGTCCAGGTATGGTATAGCTGGGTCTTGAGGTAAATCTGTTACCAGTTTTCTGATACCTCCAGATTGATTTCCAAAGTGGTTGTACAAGTTTGCACTCCCACCAGCAATGGAGGAGGGTTCCCCTTGCTCCACATCCTTACCAGCATGTGCTGTCATTTGAGTTTTTGATCTAAGCCATTCTGAAGGGTTTAATATAGAATCTCAGAGTTGTTTTCATTTACATTTCCCTGATAACTAAAGACTTTGAACATTTTTTAAGTGCTTCTCTGCTATTAGAGAATTCTCCGTTTAGATCTGTACCCTATTTTTTTGATTGGGTTATTTGGCTTGGTGGTATCTAATTTCTTGAGTTCTTTATATCTTTTGGGTATTAGCCTTCTGTTGGATGTAGGGTTGGTAAAGATCTTTTCCCATGCATGGCCCAACTTGAGACCCACCCCCAGGAGAGAGCCAACCCCTGATATTCTGCTATGCTCCAGACAGGTTAGCAAAACTGTCTTCTGAGAGGTTTGATCCACAGCAGAGGACTGAAACAGATGTAGAGACCCACAGCCAATCAATAGGCTGAACTCAGGAAGTTTTGTGGAAGAGTGGGAGGAAGGATTAAAGGCGCCAAAGGGGTCAAGGACATCACAAAAAGACCTACAGAGTAAACTAACCTAGGCCCATGGGGGCTCAGAGAGATTGAACCACGAACCAAAGAGCATGCATGGACTGGACCTAGACCCCTACACATATGTAACAGATGTGTGGCACAGTCATCATGTGGGTCCGCTAACAGTGGGAGCAAGGTCAGGCTCTGACTTTGTTGCCTACCTTTGGATCCCTTCTGCCTAGTGGGCTGCCTTGTCTAGCCTCAGTGAAAGAGGATGCACTTAGTCTTGCTGTGATTTCAAGGGCCAGGGTGGGCTGGTACCCCTTAGGGGCCCCTCCTTCTCTGAAAAACAGGAGAGCAGAGAGTGAGGGAAAGGGGACATGAGGGGCTGAGAGGAGAGATGGGAGGAGAGGCCTGGGATCAGGCTATAAAGTGATTAAATAAAATTAAATAAATAGAGAATTGTCATAAATCTTTCAAATGGCCTTACATACCAGGTAATGAATTTATCATATCCATACAGTATGAGGCTAATGAATAAAACTACTTGAATGTATTTCCACACATATTTAGAAGATGATTCTTGTAATAATGTCAAAACTAGAAAAAAGAAATATGATAGCAACGTGAAGTTTTTGAAGAAAGCTAGAAAAAATATTTCCATCATGATCTCTTCTGTTGCTTGCATAAGTAAGGCTGAATTTGAAAACTTATATGCAAGACTTAGACTGTCTTGAAAATGACTTCAGGACTTCCTGCACAGGGCATTGTAGAAAACCCCAAGAATCGAAGTCTCAGTTAACCTTCAAGAGTCAGAAATCCTGATTCAGATACACATGCATATTGATTTTCTACAAAATGACAAACAGAATGTAGTGGGTAAAAGTTAATCTTTTCCACAGATTGCATGAAAACTAAACCTCAATCTGTGACCCTACAAAACTACTAATCAGAGGTAGATCATAAATATCATAGTTGGAAAGGCATCCTTTTTAGAGAAATACATAAAATAATACTTTCATAAGTTGGAGAAAGCAAATGATTCTAAGACAGGTCACTGAAAGAAAAGCATGAATAAAATTATATTTAGTCAGAAGTAAGTTTCAGATCTTTAATGGTACTGATGAAAACGAAATAGTTGAAAATAGTATTACACAAAGGCTTAATGCTGAGATTAACTTGACAAATAGATGCTCATCTAACATCTACAGCTCAACAATAAAAGCTGAGAGCATGGAAATGGGTTTCCTGGACATTTAAATAAATTACCCCCAATACACCAAAACTGAGGAAGTCCAGTTCTCATTGAAGTCTGACTTACAACCACAGCAAGAAGTACAGGTCATGGGATCTAATGTGGCTAAAATTAAAATGACTGGCAGGACTGCAAGCAGGCAAGGCTATGCCCACCAAGTAAGTGCTCTAGTATATCGTTAATGAGGGAGTCCAACAGTACAGCTGTGTTTTAAGTTGGCTTGGCAGAGAAGTTCAATGTAAACCAATCATATGGCATAGCTACTCCAAAGCAGTTATGTAATCATGCTTATGTAATTATGTACATATGGTCATTGGGACATTGTGAATGACTGTTCTCTTGGCTTTAAGTATGACCGAGAAAGGTTAGAAATAGGTCAGGTGTCTATCCCAAAGTAAGTAAACAGACTCCTACAATGAAATATTCATATTGGGTAAAAACAAACAAACAAAAACAATTGCTAATGCCTAAAAAGATAGAAAAGTCTCAAAAATATTAAACCAAATTAAAGAAGCTTTACATTAGTGGTATTAACACACACATACCATGATGCCTATCATATGTAGTTATGAAGTAAGCAAAGACACCCATGTCTATGAAAATTCATACCATTGCTGACATAGGTACAGGTCCAAGTAACAAGCAACAGAGATCAGATGCTCCATGCATTGATAGGTTAGGAGGTTCAGGCATGTGTACACGCATTAAGAGTCAGCGAGTGTGTGCTTAGAAGCTCTACTCTCTTCTGTGGTAGATTTCATAGCAGAAAGTGAAGATGGTGAACAAACACTGAGCTCCAGTGATTTCCACACTAAATATTTAAGAGCACACTCAGCTCTCGATGGGGAAATGGGTAACGGATTCACACATAATAAAACCGCTGCATTAACATGTCAGTGGTAAACGAAAGCTGTGACCCTGATGACACCCACTTTCAATATTATTGTATGTTTGCAATCTTCATCACATTCTTCTGTTTTATGACTGTGCTGGACTCTGAGAGCAACAAATGATGTATTTGGAAGAACTGCGAAGGAGTACTTGGCATAGTGTGCATGCTGAGTAAGTTGGGTTAGTTGGGCTTCCCTAGAAGAATCCATGGAATGTTCATGCTACAAGGAATCTGTTAGACTCCCTCTCAGGAATAGAAACTGGACAGTCCTGTGACGGCTTATGTAGAATGGAAAGTGGGGAAACCAGGCCCTGCTCATCCAAGAAGCTAGAATCCTCAGAGCAAGAGGTATCAAGGATGCAGCCTCACTCAAAAGCTCAAGGAGGAAAGCCCCGTGGGCATCACTGGTGACATTCTGTACTAGAGGACCCTCAAGGCTTTGCTGTTGGGCTGGTTACCTAAGAAGAATATGCATATGTAACCAGCAAGTTGCGTCTGCTGAAATTTATTTTAAAATCTCTCTGTTTGGAGGGTTGGTTGTGAAAGAGGGAAATCTCCGGGACTGAGATGGTTCATAGATAAATCAAGTGTTATAAAATCATGAGGACTTCAGATGAATCCTCAATACACGCACACACACACACACACACACACACACACACACACACACACACAGAATTTGAGTGATATGTCACTCTGCCTGTAATCCAAGCCCCTGGGAGGTAGAGACAGGGCATTCCCAGGAGGCTTACTAGTGAGCCCAGGCCAACTCACACACTCTAAGTTCAATGAGAGAACCTGCCTCAGTGATTAAAGGGACAAGAGAAAGACATCCGCTGTCAATAGCTGGCTGCATATACACATCCATTATGTGAATCCATACTCATGTGCCTAAACACACATGTGCACCACACAAACATATACAGAGAGAGAAGGAGAGAGTAAGAGAGAGGAGTGAGCAATGCTTTGGAAATGCCCTTCCAGAGGAAGGTAACTGGAGATCTGTCTGCTTTCCCCTTGTAGGTTGTTGCCTTAATAATCTTATGTTCTTGCTTGGCAGTAAAGCCTGGATTTGAAACCCTTGCTTTTAGAGTTCCTATGGGCTTCATTAGCAACAGGACCCTGTCTATCTGCTACCTGTAAGTGCAAATTTTGAATATAATTTTCCTTTAAAATAAATTTAGACAGGATGCAGGCTTGTTTTTTTTTTCTTTTTTTCTTTTTCTTTTTCTTTTTTTTAAGAAGAGACAGATGGCAGAGGCATCTGCAGCCATCGCTGGAGGCCACACCCAGAGGACTGCCATCTCAAGGGACCAAAACATCTCACAAATAACAGGAAACAGATGAATTTTGATCCCGGGAGCTTGAGCTCATCTAAACTACTAGGTGAGAAGCACGATTTTGGAGGTCCACCACAATCTACTTTCTTGAGATATATTATAAAAGGGAGTCGACTCTAACTTACTGTTTGACTTAAAAGCTGCATAACAGTTTTCATTTATTGACAAGGGATCACAGTGTGCTTTTCCACACCGGTATTGATTAGACTATTCTGAACAGTGTTCTGAAGCTCTGCCAACATGAGGCTTGCATGTGCCTGTGGAAGCATCACACTGTTTCCTGGTGGAAACGCTGCTAAATGCGGATAGTAACTTATGGGAAATGATAAATAAGCCATGTCTGTGTGTCCTGGTGCATTCTACAAGTATGAGTTAGGTTTCAGAAACCTTTCATCCACTAGGGATATAGTTTGTTCTTAATTTACAGCAATCTAGAACTCCAAAACAGAAGCCAAGCATGGTACCACAAACCTGTCCTCCCAGAATTTAGGAGGAAGAGAAAGGATCTGTTGTTCAGATTCATCTTCAGCTACATAGTGAGTTCAAGGCCAGTGTGGGCTGCAGAAGACCTTGTCTCAAAACAAAGGTAAAAGATCCTGAAATAATGATCATTACAGTTCTGACGTGTGGGAAAGTTGATATCAGATACTCATGATTAGTACAATCTATAAACACTATATATATATATATATATATATATATATATATATATATATATACAATTAAACAAAGGAATTAGATAGAATGCCAGGTTGTGATACAACAAATGAGCTAAGCCCTTTCCAATATCATTTTGCAAAATGGTGTACCTCTTTTTCTTAGAAACATGTATGCCAATTGAATTTGGCATACTTAGCCTGCATCATCCACAAGCTATACCCACTCATAGTAGAATCACAACAAAGAAAAACCCTCTCAAAACCATAGAGGAAATATGCAGAAAGCAAACGTGCTTCCTCTGGTTGGCATTTAGCGGTTTAGCATGCTTTCCTTTGTCTGTGCCTTGGTTGCTTATGTTCTTCCGTAGTCCCTCACAGGATTCCTGTTCCACAGCAAATGCTTCAGTAGGTTAAGCACAGCGCAGCTTGGGTAAGGTTGACTTGGTCTAACAACAGGATTATGGGGAACTGAATCGTGGAACGCCATGCTTGGTGCCTGTCATCTTTGACAATACACATTCACCTGACCTAACCTGAAAACTATTCCATTTGTTCTTCATTTTCCCAGATGAGCAGTTTTATAGTAAGGGTGGGGGAAAAAGCCCAAATGCAGTAAGTTTTAGTGCCTTAAAATGATCTGGTGACAGGATGATAACACCCTGCCCATCAAATCACAGTAAAGGGCTTCGGGAGACAGAGCAAATTCAAACCCTTGGATTCTTAACCATGACTGCAAGTTTGGGGCTTACTGTAATCTTGGCTTAATTGTACTTTGGAAAGCATATAAAGTATTAAACATTTCTGCAATATAAACTAAAATGCTGTACTAAAGAAGTATGGAAATAATCTCCTGTAAAGTTTTTTGACACAGGGTGATTGGCAAGTCATAATCAGTGGAACACTAAGGGAATGTATCTTTAAATACTCTTCCAGGGACATCAAACAAAGTAAGAATTTTAGGTATTTAGAGAGATCAACCTAAGCTTCAAGCACTGAGCAGCCTGGTACTTTAAGGTTTGAACAGATTTCTTAGCTCTTCCACACGTCTAACTGCCACTTTTCTGTTTCAGGCTCACCCCTGTCCATCAGACATGCTAAGTAATCCCATGAGGACAAACTCCCCAGAGTGTTCTGTGACCAGAACCAAGCTCAGCCAGACTGCCATTAGACGTGGGAATGTTACTGACTACAGAGATCACTGCTATAGAGTTGCTAGGCGTAGAGCCCAAAGGCTCATGGGTTGGCTGTTGGCTAGTCCGCAGCTATGCTTACTTTCTACATAGTGTGTATGTGTGAGAAGAGATGCCACAGTGGCAAAACAGACAGAGAAATCATCACTTCTGCCTTGTGACTGTATGTGCGTGCACATGCATGTATGTACACGTATTCACGCATGTGTGTGTACATGGAGTCAGAGATCAGGTTAGGTGTTTTTCTCTATTGCTCTCTGCCTTAGTTTTTGAGACATAGTATCTCCTTGACCTTGCAGCTCATCAGTTTGGCTAAGCAGGCAAACAGTGAGTCCCAGGTTTCTTCTTGTCTCTGCTTTCCTAGGGATGGTCCCAGGTGTGTGCCACCAGACTCATATTCTTGTTTGGGCCTTTAGAATCTGGACTTAGGTCCCTGCACTTGCATAGCAAGCACTTTCCCAAACTGAGTCATCTCCCCAGCCTAAGGCTAACAATTATATGATAAGTTAACAAGCGATAAAACAAGGGAAGCTGGCCACCTGTGAGAGCCTGAGCGCTCCTGTTTTCTGAAAGTTAATGTTGCAGTCTATAATCATGAATGAGCTGGAGTAACTGGACTTTCAAACTGTTCAAACAAATTGCTAAGATCACATTGACACATGAGATCTAAATGTATCCTGGCCTCTCCAGAAAGTGTTTTCTTTTTCTGTAGAAGGGGGCTTTTGTATCACTGGAACTATGTTAATTTGGGAACAAAAACCTTACTCAAAATAGAAATTTAACCTGTTATAGAAAAATCACATGTGGAATCCCAACACTATGAGGCAAACACAGGAAGATTATGAATTCCAGGCTAGCCTGGGGTACAAGGCAAGTCTATGTTAAAAAAAAAAAAAAAAAAAAAAAAAAGAAAGAAAGAAGTGAAAAGGTGGTTTAAGCATCCTAGCATTTTATATGCCCATCAAAGTAACAACATATATTCCTGACTACATCACAAACATGGGCTAAATGTACTAAAAGAAGCAGCTATTGTTGTTAAATGAATTAAAGTTAATTAACGGAAAGAGGGAAAAAGAAAGCAGAAAGAAGAAGTCCTTTCTCAGAGGCCTAAATGGTGTGGGATGTATGCACCTAAGAAAGCGCCCGGAAAACATCAATTACTCTAACAATAATGGGAGGGGGAGTAAAAACTGTTCTGGATTCCTAAAGGTGGAAAAAAAATGCATTCGCTGGTCTTGTTGCTAACTGGACACGATTTGCTGGCAGTTCGGATCCTGAGACAGAGCACAGCCAGGTTATGTAGGTCATAGCTTAATTTCATGCTGGATGGCCTAGATAAAAGGTGCAAGGAAAAAAGTCAGCTCACGTGTTTTGTTTTCAGATTCTCTCAGTTGGAGATTAGACCTCCCTTTGTCCATCTGACATGATATCCCAGCATTCACTCTGCCAACAAATCTTGCCAACCGTCCAGCCCTGAAAAACAACAAGGCATGAAACAAATAAATAGCATTTGGTCAGACTTCTGAGGTGATACATTATAAGCAAACTTGAGTAGCGACTGGAAAGTTAAGCTGACCAGAAGCGCCCTATGTGGCAGGCATAAGCTGTTTTGTGAAGTGAGCGCTTTGAATTAGGAGAAGCACAAGCTCTTAGCATAATAGCTACTATAGCCAAGGACAGCTCAGATATATTTCTTGGAACTGTGGACCAAAATAGAATTGCAAACATATTAGTGAACAATAATGTTTTTGTTTCCATTGCACTGAACCAAACAGAGCAAGCAAGCTCTACATCAACAAATAACTATTTCCCAAGGAAACTATGTCGCAAGATCTCAGTTAGGGATGCTGCTATTGGCTGAAGCCCAGACCTCTTTCACCACAAAATCAGAGACAGAAAACCCAGGAGAGCTACCAACACATCAACATGTGAGAAAAGTCAGAAAACTTTTGTGTCCTGGCTGTTGCACTCTTAACACCTGTGCTGTTCTGGAGTGGGAAAGGGCACAGTTATCACAGAGACTGTTCTGGGAATCTTGTTTCTCTCATCAGCCATCCTTTCAAAGAACACGGTACGGTGAGCAGCATAGTTTCACCAGTTTTTGTGAAGGCACTATCCAAACCCTACAGAATTGTGTGAGGGTTTTTGTTTTGTTTTTTTTTTTTGGTACATACATTTTCTCAGAATTCAAAGTTGCCCAGGCGGAAGATTTTCTTTAGATTTGTTATTACTATTA
Source organism: Meriones unguiculatus (assembly GCF_030254825.1). Classification (NCBI taxonomy): domain Eukaryota; kingdom Metazoa; phylum Chordata; class Mammalia; order Rodentia; family Muridae; genus Meriones; species Meriones unguiculatus. Next base: position 55,073,248 of record NC_083366.1, on the reverse strand, counting down.
TTATTAAGAAAAATTAATGCAGAGGTGTGTGTGTGTGTGTGTGTGTGTGTGTGTGTGTGCAAGAGAGAGAGAGAGTCAGAGTTTGTGAGCAAGAACACAATGGAGCAGTAGGCTTGGCAGAAGATTGCTTTCTTAAATTATTTTTACACACTTCATGATTAATTATTGACAAAACTCTCTTGACCTATGTCAACGCCTGTTTTCCTCCTAGCAAAATAAAATCAGCAAAACACAGAACTTACTTGCTTTGCAAGAATATTTGTGAAGCTCTGCAGAAAATAGCTTTAATTATTTTTAATAACTTACTTATTAGTTCTTTGTGAATTTTCTATAATGTATTTTGATCATAATCACCTCCTCTCCTCCACGGCCCATCTTCTCTGTACTTATCTCTCTACTCACCCAACTTTAAGTTTGTTGTTTGTTGGTTTTTGTCCCATTGAGTCTATTTCTTATTGCCAAGCTACTCTGGGGGAAGACCGCTGCAACCGTGATTGACCTACCATGGGTCGCATCATTTAAAAAAAGCTGTCTTGTCTTCTCCCAATAACTAGCAAATGTCTAAAACTTCTCAGCTATATAATATATATTATATACTATATTATTAAATAATATTTAATATTTAATAATTATATGTTATATAAATATTAATATATTATATCAATATATTATATACTATAGACTATATTATTAAATAATATTTACTATTTAATAATTATTTAATAATAATATAATATATATTATCCACATGAAGTTGCTTGCTTTACAGAAATGGATTTGTGATGTATCCATTATCAAATATTAAATTCAGCCACACTTAAAGCAGGCTAAGTTAAACTATTATTGTATTACATTATTAAATAGCATACAAAAAATCTGTAGCTATGAATAATGGTTGAAGTAGCTGACATTCTTTTCATAAGCTTTCATTTTTTTACATAGGCTGACAAGCTAGACATATTACAACCTAGAATGCTTATCTCAGGTCACCTTTGAAAGGATTCTTTCAAAGCATGCTAACCTTTTGGAAAGCAGGATTATTATTTAACTTGCCAAACAGCATAAGAGAATATTGAAAATGATACAAGGGGTCTGAGAAAAGTATCTTAAGGTTCAGGCATATTTGATGAGCAAACAATGAGATGATGTGTTTGCAAGCCACGTATGTTACCTTGAGAGCCCTGATGTCTTTCATGACTATTTAATTCACAATGTGTAGTCAATCAGTCTTCATAACTTTTTTTTTTTTTGCGCTATTCAGAGAGCAGGAACCCCATGCTGGGACAATAATTTGAATGAGGGAATTATAAAAAGTGCTTACTGTAACTGACACTAGTTTCTTCTCACATAAATAGAAAGTCTAAATTATAGCATTTTAAGCTAAAACAGCACTTTTGAAAGTTCAAATTTCCTTGATCTATAAAAGTAATTTATGTCTGCACAGAAGGCAAAACAAAGGTTACCAATCCATGGCCCAAATTATTAAATAGAAAGACCAAGGTGAGCAGAATTATTATTTTTTTGTTTCTGACGTCAGTGATTTTTCACATACGAATCCTTAGCTGAGTGATGGGGAAGGTTAACAGTGGACTGTCAGGGCAGGGTAGAGAGAGGCACTTCCAGACACTGCCTACTGGGATGCAACAATGAGTCTTGACTCTTCTGCAGTTCTTTGCGTAGAAAACCTGACGTGTAGTGCAGATAGGGAACAATTCCTTTCTTGCTTCCATTTAAAATAATCTTCATCATGTAGCCCCAAACTGAAAGCTTGTTAGAAGCAGCAATAATAATAATAATAATAATAATAATAATAGTAATAATAATATTTGTTAGAAGCATATATATCCCATAAGAGACTAACACTCAATAACCTCCAGTTTCATCACCTACAAAAAGATTGGCTATTGCTGAAAGTCTTTCACAGTTTTAAAATGTATCCTTTTTATTTCATTTTCTTAATTCTATGTCTTTATCAGAAAGAAACTTCAATTAATTAATAAACTGACAAATTTTGATAAATAGAGTAATATAATCTTTAAAAAATATTGTTTTGGTTTTTTTGGAATTAAAATATAATTACATTGTTTTCCTCTTTCCTTTTCCTCCCTCCATTCATTCCCATTCACCCCCTTACCGTCTCTTTCAAATTTATGACCTCCTCTCTCTCTAGATTTTTAGATTAAATATTCTCAGTCCAAATAAAGTTACATGCATGTATATTATCTCAAGGGTAACCATTTGGAATTGAATCACCAATTTGTAGCTCTTTCCTGAAGAAGAAATTTTCCACTCTCAGCATTCCTTAGTTGCTTGTCACTGTTGGTCTAGGGTTGAGGTCTCATGAGATTTCCTCCTTTCATGGTAGCTTCTCTATTGGTCCTTGTCAAGGTCTTGTTTAGGCAGCCACATTGATGAGAACTCATGGGAGTGCAATACAGTTTTTAAAGAGGTGTCTTTGGGGGTTCATTGTATGATTAAAACATTATAGGAAAAATATTGTACAATGTAACTTTATTATTTTTATTTTATTATGTTATATTGGTCTTTTGCTTCCACATATGCTGTGTAAGGGAGTCAGATCCCCTGGAACTGGAGGCACAGACAGTTGTGAGCTGTGGGTTTTGGGATATGAACCTGGGTCCTTTGAAAGAACAGCCAGTGTTCTTAACCACTGAGCTATCTCTCCAGCCTGGGCAGTGTAATTTTGATTAAAAGAATTTCACAGTTCTATGCTGCCCAAATATAAACAGAAGATGTATATATTCACATTAACCAGGATTGACAGCGTTTCTGGGATATAAATTTCTTCAGCTCTGTTTTATAGCTGTAGCGAAGAAAAGGAAAGGACTGTTGTCTAAGATTAGCAGCTGGCTAAGGGGAAAATAATTTTAAGCAACTCTTGATTTGGGGCATTAAAATTAATCTTTGCTATATATATATAGCTGCTTTGTATAGAATCATTCATATGTTATTAGATGGGCACTGTTGGTAAGCATGGCTTTGCCCTCTTTGAGAGCTACAAACAGATTGGACAGGTGAGAACACCTGTATGTCAGTAACGAAGCATCTACAGCACACAGTAGGTCATGAATGATGGAACCCATGAGAAACAGGTCTGGGCCAAGAACCACATCCTGCTAGACATGGGAAGACTCTGAATAGAGGAAAGACACAGAAATTCAAAAATAACACGACTGCATATGGGGCTATGCAATTATGACAAGTTATTGCATGCCTTATAAGGAACCTAAAAGATGCTGCCGACAGCTCCTATCACACATAAAGAATGAGTGTTTGAGATGGTAGCGGTAAATATCTAATTTGAGTTCCTGCATGCTGAATGCACATGTGGAATTAACATTGTTTATGCCATAAATATGGGCAGTTAATGTATGTCAATTGCAATTTTTGAGAATAAAATGAGAAACGTATATCACTTACAAGTTGCTAATAATTAAATTGGTAAGAAAGGTTTTGTGAAGTAACTAGCAAATAATTATAAAGATGCATGCTAAGAGATATTTCCTTCATAAGGTATAAACACACAAATAACAACTTATCAAGGAAATTCAAATGAAAATAAGATTTATGTTAATTACAAAATAATTGAATAACAAGCTGTTTTTTTTTCTTTAGTAGTAGTTCTTAAATTATCCAACAAAATTTGGGAGCATAGTAATGATGTTTTAGTCTTTCAAAAATATGGGGCTATTTCTCTTTTAAAAATTAACAACTTGTGGAGCTCCCGTCCTCTCACAAGGACCAAATATATCTGGGCACAGAGGTCTTTTCTGAAACTGATTTTCCAACTAAGGACCATGAATGGATATAACCTAGAACCCCTGCTCAGACTTAGCCTGTGGCAGCTCAGCATCCAAGTGTGTTTCCCTAGTAAAGGGAATAGGCACTGTCTCATGTCATGAACTCAGTGGCTGGCTCTTTGACCTCCCTCCCACCCCCCAAGGGAGGAGCAGTATTGCTAGGCCACAGAGGAGGACATTGCAGCCAGTCCGGATGAGACCTGATAGGCTAGGGTCAGATGGAAGGGGAGAAAGACCTCCAATGGACTTATAGAGGGTCAGAGAGGATATGAAGGAGGGAGGGTGGGATGGGGGGGAATGAGAGAGAGGACTATGGCTGGGATACAAAGTAAATAACCTGTAAATAATATAAAAAATAAAAATTATAAAAAATTAATAACTTATTAGAATAATATAATGTAAGTTCATATTGTCTATTGCCATGGAAAGAAACGTTTTTGTAGGCTTTGATTTTGTAAAACCTACTTTATTTAAGGTTCTTAAACTCCTCTATCTCCCTTCAGACTCCTGATCTTCCATAGGAAAGAAGAAAGGTTATGTTGACCTTTTTAGAATTAGTTTTTTGGGGCGACGCCTCTCTCCATAGTCAGGATTCCTTTAGTGTAGCAAGCAGAAAACAGAAAACAGGAACCAGCAGCAAACAATAACATGAATCAGCACCAAAGACACAATCAACAGAAGTGACACAAAGAGTTCTCTGGAGCATTTCTCTCTGGGAACGAAGCAAAGCATTGTGTTCTCTCTGTGTGTGGGGGCTCATATTTATACCTTCTTAAAGTCCACACAAGGATGTCTTTCAGCTGGCTAAAGCCATGCCCCCTGGAAGAGGCAGTTTCCCAATGACAAAAATCATGAGCCCTCTCATGAGGATGTTTATCATCTGACAAATGTCATTAGCCTCTCAGAGGCTGCTATCAGGTATGGACAGAGCGTTCTCACAACCCACACTTGGGACTACAACAAAAATGTATCCACACCACACAACCAAAACTTCCACTACACATTCTTATGCTCATCTCTAACTAACAGCATAACAGCAATCTGTAGGAGTTCTCGGTGACTTCCGAAAATGTACACTTTTAACAACTGAATTCAGACTGCATTAAGAATTTTATCTCTGGGTCTGGAGAGGTGGTCCAGGAGTTAAGAGCACTTCCCTTTCTTGCAGAGAGCCCATATTTCATTCTGTATCACTATCAGGCAACATACAACTACAGCTTGATCACTAGGGTAACTGATACCCTCTTCTGGTCACAATGGACATCTTCACACACACACAAACACACACACCTGTGCATATGTATGTAACATAATTACAAATAAGTCTTAAAAATAGTTGTTTTCTTCAAATGCAATAAAAATGATAATTTGACTCTATTTTCTTATATTAATGTGACCTCAAGATGTCAAAACAAAACTTCAATTAAATATATTTCCTGTTGTATATTTTCATGAAGGAAAAGAAAGGAATAAAGTCAAATATTAAGTACAATGAAGTAAAGTTAAGGCCAGTTTCAATTGCCTCCTTTTTATGGTGTTATTATTATAAAAATGTTATAAAAATGAGGATGATACAGATTTTTGTAATAGCTGTATGCAAATGTGATTCTTATTTCACCAACAATATACTCACCTTTGGTTCACATACTAGGCCAAGAGAGTAAAAATATTAAACATAGTATAATGCTCACATAATAAGGTAAAGTCTTAAATGCATAATAGAAAATTATATGCAGTTATAGATATTAACATAACATACTGAAACCTGAGTAAACATGTTAGGATATATACAATAAAAAATACTTTAAAATCATAAAACCCAGGCTCTGGAGAATTCCTTCCATGTTTTAGGAGTGTACAAAAAGTCTTCACAAATCTGTTGAAGATACCCCTTTCCTCCTAATCCAAGGCAAGGAAGTTGATAGTGGTCATCTAAGAAAAACATCTTAGGTAAAGGCATTAACTTAACCACTTTAATTGTATGTGTAGTGTGTATACAGAACTATAATTCTGTCTAAATGTTGCTTGTCAAGCTGTGTTTTTGTTGTAATTACCTGATTTGTGATTTGTTCAGCTTTAATCACATTTGTATTTGAAGGTCAAGTGTCCTAGTCAGGCATGAGTGTGTAACAGCTACAGACACAATGCCCATAAAACAGAGGGGACCCATTATCAGCTTCCTATCCCCGTGAATGCCATAGCCTGCAGATCATCTTATTTTCTTTCATTTTGTCTTGTTTCTTCTTTGTACCATTTTATACTGCCCCGGGACAGACAGGGCACTGAAACCTCTTTTTGGAGACTTAATTATCTTTGTTTCAGTTGGATGACAATGATAAGGAATCTCTACCTTGACTCCATCTCATGCCACCAATCTTCAGTAATACTATACTAAGTTCATTTATATATTTATTACATTAATAAACATATATAAATAAATTATGCTAAGGTCACTTATAAATACCTACTTTGGTATGTATGTTCATATGTAGTCACTACAGAGGAAACTATCTGATTGCATGCTGAATTTTTATAGATATAATTACTGGGTTCATTGTGATATCAATTACAGAATGATATTACTAAAAGCACGAATTTAAAGTGACCCATTAAGATAAAAGACAATGCTACTAAATATAAAACTTTAGCAATTTGGGCATGAGGAGATAGCTCAGCAGTTAAGAATGTTTGCTTCTCTTCGAAAGGACCTAGATTCAGTTTCCAGCACCTATTGAGGGGAGGTTGATAACGGCCTGTAACTGCAGCTTTATGCGCTCTTATGGTCTCAGTGGATACATACACAAAGCATGCAGCCTCACACACGTGGGAGAAAGGTAAGAAACAAATAGCGTTAACGTCTGTGGAAGCATTGTGTGGGGTGGACACAGTCAATAAGCATCTCCAGGAGCCCGGGGCAGGATGTGTTCTTTTAGGATGGCGTTCCATCACCTAGCGTTCACAACTGTCCATGACAGTTATGACTAAAACTTTTAGCCTGACTTAGAACATTGTGCTTTACATATCCCAATTCCAGAAGATTGTGTTGTGGTTATGCGAGGCAATTTTAGATGCACTCAAGTTTATTTTGCTACTTAGTATTTTTTTTCTTTACCTTTACTGGTTAATTTCATATTTGAATTTTTCAATTTGATGTTAGTATTAGCAATAACAGCTTAACTGTATTCGCATTTCAGTGTTATAACTGTATCTGTTTCTTTTATTTTGCTTATTTTGAGTTGCTCTGGAGCGGAAATGTCTTTTTTTTTTTAATTGCAGAAACCTGGGTCAAATATTTAAAGTATATTTTAAAGATTTATTTGTTTTTATGTTCATTGGTGTTCTGCCTGCCTATATGTTTGACAGTGTCAGGTCCTCTGGAACTGGAGTTACAGACAGATGTGAGTTATCATGTGGGTGCTGGGAACTGAACTCAGGTCCTCTGGAAGAGCATCCAGTGCTCTTAACTACTGAGCCATCTCTCCAGTTAAAAGTATTTTTAAAGTTCAGGCTCATATATAGTTTTGGACTGGTCAACTTAACCACTTTTTATTTACTGTGATTTGATTACAAGTGCTTTTTTCTTCCCTGTTGAATACATTATTTTCTCTTTATTTTTCTTTTCTGAAGCTGAAGCTAGAGAGACAGTTTTAGATTCTGACAACTAGTCTTAAATTTTTCACAGTTATGGATGAAAAGTTTTAAACTAAAACATTCTAAAATAATTTTATCTATTCTCTCATAATATTGTATGTGTTAACCTATTTGTAGTGTATTTAGCCCATCTCGGTTAATTACATTAATCAGCATCTTACTGTATTTAATTGCGTTAATTGCGTTTATATGACTTTGATTTGTTTAGATGTTATTGTCTATGAGCTTACTCACTGTTCTTGCTAGAAGCTCCTGCCTATTGGTTTCTTCATATTAAGGAACATCTTATGCAAGTTATTCAGCCTTACTAGATTTAAAATTTTCTTCATTTTACACACAGCCTTGCAAAATTGCCGGAGTATCTTGTTCTTGACTTAGAATTATTCCTTGTTACACAATTATGTCATTGTCATATCCACATATTTTTTTTCTGGTGAAGAATGTCCTAAATTGAATTTATTTTATCTACAGTGATCATTTTTTCTTCTTTTTACATCGAAAATTGTTTTCCTCTGTTCTTCTATTATAAGATCAAATCTCTAAAAGAAGGTTAAATTTTGCGCAGACTTTTCAATACTTAAAATGCTGGTTTCATTTTAAGTATTTCTTCAGCTCTGGAAAACTCTAGCCATCCTCTCCTTGAATATCCTCAAAGGCCAATGCTACCATGCCTGGCATGCTCCTTCCTACAGATGCTCAATTTGGTGGTATGAAGGCTGAGCTCCAAAAGTCATCTGGCTTCCAAAAGTCATCTTTTGTCCCACCAGCTTTGGCCTGTGGGTCTCAGGGTACTTCCAAAGTCACTGGTTGACCTATTGAGAATGTCTTTGAGTTTGAAATCCAGCACTGTCCTTTATAGACTATCCCAATTAAAATAAAAAAAAAAAACTATCTTTCCATCAATATGATATTTGGTTTCTGCTTAAATCAAATGCCACACAATTTTTTTTTCTGATTTACATAGGTTTCTCCATTGCCAAACATATAAAACAATTTTATTTCTAATTGTGTCTCTGTGCACGTGTATGTGTGTATCAGTTCACAAATATATGTGGAGGTACCTGTGGAGGCCAGAAGAGGGCATTAGATCCCCCATAGCTGCAATTGCAGGCAGTCATGGGCTGCCCGCCATGGATACTGGGAACCGAACAAACAATCAGAACCATGGAGCCATCTCTCCAACCACTTGCCTCACAACCCTGAAGGGTGTATAGCCGCTTGCAGAAATGCTTAATTCCACTTACCAGTGCTGTATCTGTTCTTCGCTACTGAAACACTGCCTTGCTCATGAAGAAGAACTTTTTTTGTGGCCCTTGTACTAAAACAAATATAACATGTTCTGTAACTCTGGAGTTCACAAACCAGGTTTCTTGATTTAGAGTCCTGGACTTTTCACTTATGAGGTGCTTGGCTTTTTGAGTGTTAAGCAAACACAGTGTGCTAAACCTCTCCAAGCCTAGCATGAAATTGAGAAGAATATACTCCTGTTAGGTAATTATGAGGGTTAATAATTGTCACTAGTGTGTAGGACTATATTGTCTGCTATTGGTGTCCCCTCTGACAGCTCAAAGTACATCCAAAGTCTGTCAGCCACCTTCAGAGGTGAATGTTTCTGTGCTTCTGAAGACTGAATCTTAATGGGTTCCAACTCTCCTCTTGCCTACTTCCTCTATCTGCTTTACACCAGGGGATATGGACTGGTGTATGTTCCTTCTGAGGATCAAGTTGCTACAGAGAACTAGCATCATAGTTGTCCTTCTCAAGGCTCTCCCCAATCTTCTGAAGGATGGCAATCTCCAAGTACCCAATATTGCTCTAGAAATCTAAAAGTTGTGCTGCTTGTCCAGTGGAATTACTCACTTCTTCATGATTACATTTTTCAGCTTCCAAGCTGATGAGTGGAGTGATTTTGTTTTACTTCTTCAATATAAAAACGTGAAGTCTGAACTCACCCACTTCCATTTCAGTGCATCTGTGTCACTAGGTCCTACATATATCTTAGTTAGGGCCAATGGTCATTCTTAATGTTCTATACCAGATGAAAAGCATCAGATTATAAGAAAATGGAATTATCTTTAAATTCCTTCATGAATGAAGACTGCATGAGAGTATTCATTATCAGCAAATCAAGCCTTACAATAAAAACCAGAAAAATCTATGAGGCATTAGGTAGCAGCTGATAAGAACTCGGGACAGCTGCATGACAATCGTATCGATTTATAAAACCCTTCAATATGTTTACATGATTGGTGTCCTTCACGGCATCTAAATAAAATCTCTCCAATTTGGGCATTTCTCTCTGCTATGGAATAAGAGTGGTGTATTTGATGAGGTGGCCACCTGGAGCAGAGCAGGCAGAGAAGCTGAAGTATCGACGTCACAGACTATTTCAGCCCTTAGGCACAATGTGCGCTAGCACAGAATAAAATGAACTATGTACCTGGGTTATCCGCAAACTACTTTTTATCATGGCATATTGTTAGGGTTAGCATGCCACTCATTCCACCCATGTTCCTTATGACAACATAAAACAGAAGGAGCCCAAAGGATGCTAACTCTTCCATTCAAGGCTCACAGTACCAAATCCAGCTTGTTTTCATGGTGTTGTTTACCTTTGCTTTTTGTAGATAATAGATGTAGATTGCCCAACATTTGAAAATTTATATTGATTTTGTGTGTGTTTATGTGTGTGTGAGTGTGTGTGAGAGAGAGAAAGAGGGGGAGAGGGAGAGAGAAAAACAACCCAGGGTCATGTATGCCCAGTAAACTCTTGGCTACATCTGAAGCCTCTCTGATCCATTCAAAATTTTTTACAAACCACCCTGCATGTTAAAAGCATCGCACATTCCATTTTGAGATCTGCACAGATGATGAAACAACTGAAGAGACGACAGGGGTTATTAAGCAGCCTCAAGACTGACAGGAAGAGATGCTGCCATATACAAGGGCAAGGCACTTCTGTCTTCTAGAGTTGCCTAATTTGAGTTAAAGAGCCTAGGATTGACCTGTAGACAAATCTGGAAACATGCTCTCCTAAAACAAGGCCAAAGCAAGAGAAGGCAAGAGAAAGACTAGGGGATGAAATAGCAGCATGACTGCTGAGCAGCCTCTGTACAACCTACAAAGCTGGTGCCAGTTACACTAGTGTTTGCTTTTCCACAGATGATGCTATTCCTTTTATCAGTGCCTGAGCCCCACCCTCTGCATCTGAAATGCCTCTTTCCTCTCCATGCACCACAGAGGTACGGACTCATCACTTAAGCTTCGTGACAACTGAGGCGTTTTCTGAATGCCCCTCCTTGCTCCTGCTAGATTGGGCGTCACTCCAATCGTCTCTCTATGAATGTTCTAGTACACATCTACCCGCACCCGGAAAATGGGGACGTACACACAGCAAAAGGATTTAGTGTTTGGTTTTTGTCTGAGAAAATGTTTACATTGGACATTACAGTGTTTGGCTTGAACTTCTTTCTGCATCTGGAAGGTTAGTGAACAAGAAGAAGCTTAGATGGATGGTGGATGTGGTCCCAGTCACTTTACATAAATATCGGAAGTCTGCTCTGGCAATGTAAATTTCTTCCATCCTAGCAACTCCATCCTCTCTGGTATTAGGATAAACGTCATACTACTAATTAATTGCAAATGATAAAGCCTTTTCCTTCCTTCCCATATTATCGGGCTCCTAGTTGAATGAAAGAGACTATTTTAGCACCAAGGAACTTTGAGGAATATGGAGTATAATTGAATCTTTTAGTTTAACTAACTCAGCTTACTTTGGACCAATATATGTTCCCCACTTAGTATTAACATAATCGCTGCCCTGCCCAACAAAAATAACTCTGTAACCACCCATCATTGTTTTCTTCAAACTTCTATAAAGCTGATCACAAGTTGATAAAACATACAGCTGCACATATATCCAATTTTTTTGATATCTTGTTGATCCTATAAGCTACGCTGCTTTTTTCTGAATTTAAAAAAAAGCATAAATTCAGCTACTTTTTGCTAAATTACAGTGGCAAGGTTGCATTGTTTATGTGGTATTTTATTTGGTATATTTTTTCTTTTATTGCTCCAAAGTAGTATTTTTTTGAGCTCACAAATGCATTCTACAATAACTAGGGAAATCTTTTTAAGGATGCAATGATCATGAAGCTAGCTGTTGCACACCTTTAAGGAAACACTAAGGAAACAGAGGCAAGGAGGTCTCCATGAGGTCGAGGCCAGCCTAGTCTACATAGTGAGTTCCAAGCTAGCCAAGAACACTTAGTGAGACTCTGTCAGAAAGAAAAGAAAAGAAAAGAAAAGAAAAGAAAAGAAAAGAAAAGAAAAGAAAAGAAAAGAAAAGGTAAAATGACTGATAATTGCATGTGTAAGATCCTATGAGGATTACTGAGTAGAGGTAGTTTGATGTCTGTTTGAAAGATAAGGGTAAGGAGCAAAGCGAGATTACTATTTGTATGCAAGTAAATCCTTATGGACAAAGACCAACCAGGATTTCATTCAGACAGTGCTTACTCGAACTCATCCTCTGTGTCTTTAAGTTCAGTGAATTCATTCAGTGACTTGAATGACTCATAGCAGAATTAGAACATGGTAGTAAATTTTATGTGTCAGCATGAGCGGGCCATCGGGTACCTACACGTTTGATGCAGCTTTAGTGTGGGTGTGTCCTGGAGGTTGTTTTTAGATGAGAGTAACAATTCCATCAGCAAACAGTGAGAACAAACTGCTTCTCCAATGAGCCTCCCCTTGGAACCAGAGCCAGGCCTCTTTCAAGTCAAAAGATCAGTCTCTTCTGACCCCAGGCTTGGAATGAAGCCTCAGGACTTCTGAAAACTGGACTCTGCCAGCTTTCAAGCCATTGTCCTCCTTGGTTATCTATTGTAGATCTTGGTGTTTCTCAGCTTCCTTATCAGTTTATATAATGGAGCTATCCATCTGTCTATCTTGTATTCTGCTGTTCTGTTTCTTTGGGGAACCCTAACTAATACAGATTTTGTTACCAACAGAGGTCTTAGATGGACAAAGCTTGAAGGTTGTTTTCTAAGATTGTTCTGGAATTTCTTAAATCAGACACTAAACTGATTAAATCCACTTATAATAGTGATTCTCGCTAGGCACAGAACACTTGGAGTCCAGAGCATCATATTACAAATATGTATGCTGAGTACCAATTTCTCTACCACTGCCACGGACAGAACATATAACACAGATGTTCTACCACTGAAATACAGCCACAGACATTATCAGATACTCTGAACTAACCACTCAAAAAGAAACAAAGGAACTGGTGAGTAATGCAATGTGTTGTTTTAAAACATTTTTGGCAAAATAATATCATGAGGTTAGTTGGCAGAGTCCATTTTCTCTAGATAAAGTAGAGGAGGAAGATGAACTCATGTATATCAACTCTCAGCTCAAGTACTACTGGCATGGCCCCCAAAGCTTCTGGGTATCCTCTGCTCATCCCCTGAACCTGCAGGTTAAAACTGTTGCCATTCAACCTTTAGTACAAACTAAACCATGCCATGACTGGATAAATTAAGAGTTAGTTTAATTCAGCATTGAAGGGTTTCTATTGTAAATGCCAGGATATTATCTAGGAAAAAATGGGATCCCGAAGGCCGGAGTGACAGAACCTGTGTCCAGCCCATCAGTCCACCAAAGCATGTACCTTGCCTAATTTCACAAGTTCACAGCTACTTAGAATTTCTGCCTCAAGACAAAGTATACGTTAAGTATCATCTGTATCTGTTTTAGACAACTGATGTATACATTCATATGACATTTGAAAGAAATTGTAGAGTTTAGAGTTAGAATGAATTAAAATTTTAGGATTAGTTGGATAGAATGGATGTATATTTCATTTAAGGAGATTTACTTTGGAAACCAAACCAAAAAAATGGTATAAACAGTATTTTATGTCTTCTTCCCTCAAAGTTTTGTATGCTAAATCCTGAACCAACAATGTGATGGTATCCAGAGGTAGGGCATTTTGAAGATAATAACCAGCTTCAGATGTACTTCTAAGGATGAGGCTCTTAGTGACAACTGAAACCTCACAATTGTCCCCACCCCCAAAGTAGTGGCTTGTTCACCTTGGATTTTCTACCTCTCCTACAATGGGAAATAAAATATGGCTCTTTAAGCTTCCTGGCACGTGGTATTTTGTCATGGAAGCCTGGTTGAACTAAGACCTGCTCCACCTCAGAGGATTACATATCAGTCTAACCAGGGAGCACAAGCTTTTTCTGCCCACCTACAGGCAGCCCAATCTGCCCTGCTTCCCATGTGCCCACACCAAACCTTCAAGATCTACACCACAGAAGGCACACCTTGAGAATCCAAGACACCATGTTGTTCTCATCTGACTGGTTAAAAGCCAGCACGTTACAACATTTAAATTGGTATTAAGTTCAAAGAATATTCTTAAGTGTGGCAAAGTGTTCTGTTTGTATTATATGAACCTCAATCGAGATCTGCGGCCTTTGGGAAATACTCATTATTGAGAAATTAACTGGCTATCATTTTATATACTTTCTATACTCTTAAATGTACCTGAAAACAGGTATCTGGGGAAATAAGCAAGTTGAGGAAAGCACATTCACATATGAACAAAATGCTAAGAGCTCATGTAGGTTTCAACTTCTGTTATCCTATTGCACTATGCACTCTGATATTCAAATGATGGTTCTCTCAAATGTTTCATTTCTATATTCCCATTCTTTCTATTAAACACTCAAGCCAATGTTATCTGGATCAAATATTGCACTTCCCATGGGATATTGTTTCTTTCCCATTCTGTTTAATCAACCTTCCTTCCCAATTTGATCTTACATGAATTTCAGTCCACCTCAAATGCTCTGGCAAACAAAGACAATCTGGGGAGCGAGATTTAAATAGTAATAACAAATATTGTTAAATATTTAGCAGTTGATTGTTTTTAGTCATTTCCCCTCTCAAACGTGTAAAGCCAGTAAACACATTTAACAAAACAGCAATAGTAAAAAGTCGATGCACTAGACAAAACAGTCAACAGCTGGTAGAAAATTGAATTGAACTTTATCCAGAAATGATAGGGGAAGGGAATTAAAGGCTTTAGGGTGCATATAGCAGGCCAGAGTATATACAAATGCATTGAGGGTCGGTCATTTAAACAACTTAAACAATTTACCAAGGTTTTTGGTTCAGAAACCCAAAAAGAACACTTTGGCAAACACTACTTTTCTCACTGTTTTGCTACATGCAAACTTTAACCCATATGCTTCTGATTTATTTACACTTAACGCATCAAACAGTTCTTAAGCAAGGGCTGTTTGTTTTCTAAGAAATGATTTGGGACTTTTATAGAGGTCTGCTCATTTTCTTTGAAGTCTGTTTTGCAAAACTGAGTATACTTGAATTGGGATTCTGTGCTGAGCTCTTGTGTTCTCACACAATCATTTAGGAAGTTTAGATTTCCTTAGTAATACTAAATACAATCTAACCCAGCATCCAGCCCTCACAGTAAAACCTTTTTCAAATCCATGGAAGATAAGATTTTGGTTGCTTGCTGATCATTTCCCTGATTGGAGTTCGTTATTTTATACAAAATTTTGCCTCAACAATCATTCTTTCCCTTCTCTTGTTGTGATTGCTCAATGATTTAATGTTGCGTGTGTGCGCGTGTGTATCTCTCTGTGGGTGTCTCTCTGTCTCTCTCTCTGTGTGTATGTGTGTGTGTTTGTGAATCATTTTTTCTTTCTAGGCTATTTTTAGTACTCCATTGCTGTCTTTTGTTGATTTTAAAACATTTGAGATTGATTTGATATAGGGGATCTACATCCTGTTTGAAACACTAGTTTGTCTTGAACAAACATCATTAAAATGTTAAATTTAAATATACAACAAATACATAAAACCTTACTTTGTAACTTGTAAATGGAAAACTAGATATCAGGTGTTGAATTATTCCCAGGGAGCTAGTGTGATCAGTTAGCAGCTCTTTTTCATAAACCCAGAACATGACTGATTCCAAATCATAGCGCATTCTAACATGTTGAATGAAATCCCAGCTAAATCCCCTTATAAGTGTTTTAGCCCCATGAAGTAGGTATAACAAATCAAAATGATGTGCCAGCCCTTCCCAATTTAACGTCTTCAGATGGCTTCACACACTGAAAACAACTGCTGTTGTCTGCTAAGCATGTTCAGTATCCACTGTTTTCTCGGGCCTGGTTTGCTATAAAGATGTATAAGCACTGTGTTTACATTTCATAGTAGCTGTTTTCTGCAGAGCATCCAGGAGCTGAATGGGTTAACGTGGGTGCTAACATTAAAAGACAGGTACTTAATTCAGATGAGGGGAAATGAAAGCCCTTCCATTGAGGATAAACACTTAGCTGAATGGGTAATCAAACTCACGTGCAGATCTTGTGGGTGAGCCCAGGCTTTGAAAGCGTTTATCTTCTGACTCTCTGAATTTATTGGGAACCACCTATGTGACAGCGGGTCTAATCTTTGCCATAGAGAGGTGAGTAGGTCACCAGGCTCTTGTCCCACCTGCCCTGCCCCTTTTCTTTTAATTACCTCTACATTTTTCTACATTCTGTGTTGTCCAACGCGTTTCTCTTTGGAACCGTATCTCTTGTCCGCTCTTTTGAAAACTCGTAAGTTTGGGTTGTTTTCTGTTTCCATTACTGATATCAAAAGTCTTTCCCGTAGAACATTTATTTAATGCAGGCTTCAGATTCCAATTCGAAAGTTAGACATGTGAACTTCATGCTTTCTTAAATAGACAACAGCATTTCTGCTCACAAATAAAGTGTTCAAATAAATATCTAAGCAGGGAAAATGATGCAATTATATTATACATGCAAATAAAAAAATAGGCAAAAATCTAAATGCTAGAATATTTGAAATAAATAAGAAATAAGTTGTTATTCTTTAATCTATAAATACCAAAATGTCGATGTTTAAAGGTAATTTAACCATATCTCACACTCAGCACGTGCGAGCATTCATGTTATTTATAACAGGGGAAACCTAATACAAGTTTTGAGAGAGTTTATCAGTGAACCACCACCTGTAGAGAGATTGGCTAATGTGAATGGCAGCAGACAACAATACAAACAGAATACACTCCTGGCTGTGAATCACATTAATGACTACGATTGCTGAAATAGCCATTGTTAATAAAACCAAGAATGGCTACTGTTGAAGCAACAGCATGCTATAACTTGATGCAATGAAATAGAATGTATTTTTTTTATGATGAGTAAAATATTGTAAGGTCCGGGACTGGAGAGAC
Source organism: Meriones unguiculatus (assembly GCF_030254825.1). Classification (NCBI taxonomy): domain Eukaryota; kingdom Metazoa; phylum Chordata; class Mammalia; order Rodentia; family Muridae; genus Meriones; species Meriones unguiculatus. The sequence goes on along the minus strand of NC_083366.1, from coordinate 55,056,484 downwards.
AAGACGGCTCAGTGATAATGAGCTTTGGCTGCTCCTCCAGATTATGTAGGTTCAATTCTCACCATTTACATGGTGTATCTCAGCCATCTAGAACTTCAGTCTCAGGACCTTCTATGATCTTCTGCAGGTTTCTGGCCTCTGTGGGAACTAGGAATGTATGTGGTACACAGACAACATATGTGTGGAGAAAACCCCATACATAAAAATAAACAAACAAGTAAAAATGTGACATAGATTTCTACCTAATAATATGGATTAAGAGATTAAGAATGATCAAAACATGCTGCAGAAGGGCTTTGGAAATAAAATCACCCAAACGTCAGGAGTTTACAGGGAGTTCAACAAAAACTAGAGTCTCTCAGTAGAAGTGGGACAGGGATCTCTGAACCAGAGACTTGCATTCAATGTCAGTAATATACGTGTAGTTCATGTTTATTATAGGGAATAGAAAATGAGGGATAATCAAAGCATGAAAGGTTCATACTCCAGCTATATGCATTGGTGAATTTAAAACCCTGATTTTATCTGGGCCACACGTGGAATAGATGTGTAGGCTTTGAGAGAAAGGAATCTGTTCATGCATATGAAATGTCATGTATTTACCAGTCAGTGAAAAAAAAATTTAAATAGAAAAGCCCAAAGAGAAACTTCACAGCTAAATTTAGGCTGGAACAAATGAAGACTGAGATGGGAATCAAAGCACTTGTGGATCAGACAAGTCTAGAATCCAGGCAAGAACAGACCTGAAGCTGGGTGGGGTGAGTCTGAAGTTTGGCAATGACTCCATTATTATTGATTTTGAGTATTGAGTATGGACTGCATATATAATGGAACCTAAACCAAGTCAAAGATCGTCTTATTTGTGAAACTGCAGTGACCATCCTTTTAATTTATGAGACCAGGTTTCCTGAGCTCTTAAATACATACATAGAGGGCCCAGTCACCATCTGGGAGATTTGGAAAAGATATAAGAATTGTCACAACTGGTTTTCCCCTTGGCACAGGGTGTTAAAGGCTGGGCATGTTCTCACAGGATCTTAGTCATGATTTGTTTTTATTCCTCCTTGTATGAAAAGAATAGTGTTAGGAAATGTTACCATTCCAGGAAAGTCAAGTAAAAAAAAAAAAAAAAAAAAAAATTTTAGCGTGATCTGTTAATGTCCGTAGAGTTGGTTCTCTTGTCTTTTGCTCCTATCACACTGCGTATGTAGTTCCATTTTTAATATTTACCTTTTACATATTATAATGTTAAGCATTCCACGGCCATATAGAAACAACTTGTATATTGTCAAGCAGATTGCAATACCAAGATTGGGGAAATTTATATTGTCTTCAAGGTGTCATCCACAAAGCCTCAAGCACAAAAATATTTCAGGAACTTAGAAACTAATGACAAAAAGAAAAATAAAACTTGATAGAAGAGAAGTTAAAAATGTTATTTCTCTTAAAATTATAATTTATTTAGTGGATGACTAAAATACTAGAGGCACAGAAACACAAAGGGCAGAAAAATCCAGCTCCTGGGATCTGATTCCGTGGTTTGCCTTACACACAGATTAGAGAAACCTGTGAAACAAGGTCAGTCCTCTATGAGAAAACCCATACCATGGCCAGTTGGTTGTTGCAGACCATTTTCCTGAAAATAAAATACTGAGAGGGTCTCAGTAACGTCAACAACAGTTGGAATACACACACACACACACACACCTGGGGCATAGTGTGAGGCTCTGTTCCAAAAGATGAATAAATAAATAAATAAAAATCAAGAAATAAATGTTCAAATTATGCATGCAACAAACATTGCTGTACTCTTTTTGCCTTAGATCTTTCTAGCAAAATGTGACAGTTAAAGTAAAGATCAACGAGAAGTGTCTCTCCCAAAACAGCAGTGGCCAGAAGCAACATGGGCAGCACTTGAACCCAGCTCTCTAAAAACAAGTAAACTTTACCTTACTACAGCAAGGCAACAGAGGAAATCAGAGAGGAGCACCTCAGCTGTTTAAATTGTCTTGGTTTTGTAGTGTAATCTAGCATTTGGAAAGCGGGGGCAGAAGGACCAGGAACTTGAGGTCACCCTCAGCTACATAGCAAATTCTAGGGCAGCTTGCATTACATTAGACCCCGACTCAAGCAAATAAACAAAACAGATACACTCTTTAATCGCTTTTTAACAATTGTGCAATTCTGGCACTACAATGTTGAAATGCAATTTTCTGACAATCCTATCAGATATAAGCAGATGTCAAAGTCACTGTTGTTTCTTTACATACATAATATTAATAACCAGGCAGTGGAGGCCCACACCTTTAATCCCAACACATGGGAGGCAGAGGCAGGAGGATCACTGAGTGCGGCTATGGAATCACACAGATCTGACACGTGTCTACTCTGAGAAGTCGTGGATCCTTCCCTGTAAAGTGGGAATATTAGAATCACCCACAAAAAGGCAGGCACAGCTAATGCAGAGTTCTTGAACCAAGGCTGAGTCTTCTTTGTAGGCTCGTGGAGACTGCTCTTGCCAACATTTCCTAAATATAAGCAAAATATCAACCATGTGTATATACATATATACATAAAATATACATATACAAATATACATACATTTATATCAATATCTAACCTAGGCCATAGTGTAAGGCTCTGTCTCCAAAGACCAATAAATAAATAAGTAAATAAATATCATACCCCCCATATATATATATATATACATATATATATATATATATATGCAGGACATATATATATGCAGGATAAAATGCAGGACTCATAAGCATGCTTATGAGTCCTGCATTATAGGTGTTAACACACATTTAGTTATTTATTTCTTGAATTTTATTTATTTGTTGCACTTTTAAGATAGAGCCTCCCTCGATAGGCCAGGTTAGCCTCCAACTTATGACAGACCTCTTCGGATAGCCTCCACATCCAGGTGTTGGAAGTTTAGGTGTGCATTACTACACATAGCTTTTTATTCTTTACTCTTAAAATATTACTTCAGGGCTGGGAGCACATCTGGCCCCTGGTACCCACATTAGGCTGCTCACAACCAGCTGCAACTCCAGCTCCAGGATGTTGCATGCTCTTTCCTGGTCTCCACGGGCAAGGGCACTCACATACATGTTCCCCCCCACACATACACACATACCCATGGTAAAAATATGTTTTTAGAAATGAGCCCAATTTTAATGGATTTGCTTGCTTGTTTGTCTTTTCTTTTCTCTTTCTTTTTCTTTTTCTTTTAGCTCTGAGTACATATAGTTGATATTTTGGTTCTTCTAAGAAAACACTGGTTCTCAGGAGAAACCTTGACTGCACTGTCAAAAGGCACCATATAAGAGATGACAGCTGGCTGGCTTGCTAGCTCAACCATCGCAAGTTCTTGTCTCCAAGATTAAGAACTCGAGTGGGATGACCAGAAGCCTTGGTGAAAGGAAAGGACAGCACTGACTCCAGAGGGACATCCTCTGACCTCCACAAACATGGCTTGGCACACCTGCACTTGTATTCACATACACACAATAATTAATTGATCAGATTAGGTTAGATTTTAAAAAGAGAGACTAGATGGCTTAGTTAGTCTGGGCCACCCAATAATTAATTGATCAGATTAGGTTAGATTTTAAAAAGAGAGACTAGATGGCTTAGTTAGTCTGGGCCACCCTGACTATGTAGACAGCACACAACATCATGTTTAGTTTGCCCCTGATTTTTTTTTTTGTCTTTATGCCTCTTCTCTTTTAATCTTTTCCTCCTTTCTTAAACCTTCAGTCATTGTCTGCTTGCCCCATGCTCTGACTCTCTCTCCAGCTTCATTCGTTTAACCTGATCCAACCACCATGGTTCTACCCTAAGGTGAAAAACGAAAGGTTTAGGTGGCAGTGGTGACATAGCTGTTGCATGTCTTCCTGGTGGGCGTTTGGAGACAGTGCCCTCCGATTCAAAATTTGGAAAGTTTATTGTGGGACTCTGGGATTCTTCAGCAAGAAAAGGACGCTCTTCTTGTTCCCATTAGAAGAGTCTGTCCGTGAAGTCTTCTTACGCAATGAGCACCATGTGGGAAGAAAGGGGGGATTCAGAGCATCACAATAGGCACAAAAATAGGGCCAATTTTCACATTACAGATCTAAATTGGAAAGGAAGGAAATAAAGACATCAGTGGATAAAATTAATGTAATTGGAGAATACTGTAGCCAGAGTATTTGTTTGCCCTAATCTTGTACACGATATAAAAATGTTGCCGCAATGGAGCCCAGCTGCAAGTAATCACAGTGAGGGGCCAAAGGAAATCAACAGAGATGGGCTGCAAGAGAGGCAGCTGCCTGCGGAGCTTTTCCTTGGAAGAAAACACACACTCAACAGCAAGACTGTGTGCAAAGAGTGTTGCAACTCTGAAAATTCCTATACCTGAACTAAGGCGCTCGTGATGAAAAATGTGCATGGCTACAAAATCTCCATTCACGTGGCAGAGGTACCAATTTGCATAGTCTCCATCATCCAGAGGCCATTGAATACGGCAAGCCTTTTAAGTGTGTCTGCACCACAATGGAGGGGGGAGCCCCCATCTGTCAGCGTCCCGTGTAATGTGGGAAGAAGTGATCTTTTATTATTTATGTTTACAACGCTGGCTTGTTTCCTTAAAAAGATATTTAAAGAATATCTTTAAGATATTCTTTGTCTTAATGTCTGCAAAATCATCATCACTAAGTGACACAAACACACAGATTTCAACTGGAGCCATGTAATCCTACTTGTTTGGAAACTGAGAAGATTCTGTTGATTCAAGAACAGATTAGCCTTAGATATGAACATCTTGCTGATAAATGAGAAAGCCCATTTGTTGCAGACTATTTGATCCCATTGTGAATCCCAAAACTGCGGACTTTAAAACCCTGTTTCTTTGGTGTGGTTGACCCCTATCACACACCTTTAACCCAAAATTTTGTTTAAAAGAAGGAAAATCCCAACCGTTCTATTTTACCAATAAAGACTTAGGAGACAGATGCTGGGTTGAAAACCTGCTAGCTCAGAGAGGCAGAGAAAGTAACCAGCTAACCTTTCTTCTCAGCTCAGGCCTGCATAGAGAAAACCCAAAAGGCTCACTAGAAAATCAGCTGACAGCCCAGGAGCATAAGGCAAAAAGTCAAAGGCAAAAGGCAGGGGGAAAAAAGGCCAGAAAAGGCTTGCTAGCTCAAAGCCCCAAATCCAGGGAGCTGAGGAGCTGAAGCCTAAGCTAAAGCCAGAGTTTGAGCTAATAGTTCTTTCTTCTTCATGCTGTCTTAGATATCCCTCAACTCAAAATTCCTCCTACTCACTCATCGCAGTTAGCTGGTTTCCTGCTCTGCCTCTTGACCAGGGATAACTTTATTAAATCCCATGTACAGAAAGCTCCTGGATTAAAGGTGTGTGCTAGGGCTCAACCACACCAAATAACAGGGTGTTGCAATTCACAATGGGATCAAATATCCTGCAACACCCATGTTCATGGCTTGGATTGTAAATATCCCTCAAAAGCCCATGAACTGAAGGATTTTTAGAATCTAGTGCTATTGGAAAGTAGAGGAACTTTTTAGAAGGGGACCCAGTGGGAGGAACCTAAGGGAAGGAGACCCTGTGGGAGGATGTTGGGTCACTAGAGGTGACACTGAAGGGAAATATGGATTTTGGCCTCTTCATGTTTCTGGCTTCACTTCTGGACTACAGTGAGGCAGGCAGCATTGCTCCACCATAAAGTCGCATCAGAATGTGCTTGCAAAGAAAACCAGCTGAAACCTCCCAAACCAAAATGATTCTTTTTTCACTTTTTAACTTGATTAGCTTGAATATGTTGACACTGTGATGAGAACAAAAACCAAAACAAACAAAACCACGCATCCATTCCTAGTCTAACAACATCTGTGTCTTTATCCGGGCATGGTGGTGCACGCCTTTAATTTCAGCACTCAGGATGGCAGAGGTAAGCAGATCTCCGGGAACTAAAGGCCAGCCTGGTCTACAAAGCAAGTCCAGGACAGCCAGGGCTGTTACACAGAGAAACCCTGTCTTGAAAACCTGTGTCTTTGTAGGCACGATTTTTATGGAAGAGTGGGCGCTTATTCCTGACTGTACGTGGGTTTGCCAACACTTTCTGAGGAGATTTTTCTCTCACGGCATAAGGAGTCATGCTTGGTTTCTATGGGATGAGTGATGTTTAGCTTCCTGAGTCGCCAATCATTATCCAATACTTAACAGAGGAACTTCAGTAATTTTTTTTGTTTTTGAGAGACAGTCTTCTGTAGCCCAGGCTATCTTAATACTTGCAATGTAGACAAAGATGGCTTTGACCTTCTTATCCTCTGGCCTCTAGCTCCCGAGTACTAGATTGCAGGCATGCAGATGGTAATATTTTTTTAATTATTTTGATCATAAGGCATTAATTTGGAGTAAGCTCAGATGTCAAATTTGCATGGCTATTAAACATAAAATACAGCATTTACATTCGTTCTCTGTTCCCTGTCCTCATATTCCCAGCTGGCACATACTTGGTCTCTACAGACTCGGAGCATGCTTCATACAGAACCTCTGCCATAGTCTTTGTTTCTTTGTAGAATGACTCATAAGTTGAAATCATCCCAATCCCATTGGATGATATTTGATCATGTGACCTATTCCAAAAGGCAGTATCAAGGAAACACTTCTCTCCTTGCTCATTCATGTATTTCATGGGCAAACATCAGACCTCTTTGGGGGCTCAGTGTAAACTTTTGAATAAGCAGATGAAAAGTTTCTGGAATAAATTTTAAGTTTGAGAATCATTTGCTTAACAGATGTCAGGATGCTCCTAACAATTCGGTCAGACTCACAAGTTCTTGCGTGGTTATTTGCATTTAAAAATGATTTAAGAATCTAGTTTTAACCTCTTAGCCATTTGTGTGTGTGTGTGTGTGTGTGTGTGTGTATGTGTGTGTGTTTGTGTGTGTGCGTTATAGGGCATAGTACAAAGGCCTAGGCAAACAATCCTCCACTGAGCTCTAGACCCAGCCCTAATGCTATCTTCAAATTAAAATGTACTGACAAGTTTACCTAAGAACAACTTAATGGTTAAAGGATACATTTTTCTATTTAGCTTAATATCAAACTGGATCTCCCACTTTCTAAACATGACAGTAAGTGGAGCAGTTAATCATTTCATAGCTCCATCTTTCTGAAGTAGACATGATAACTCCTACAACCTGTACTTGTGGAATTGACACAGTGATGGATACCATGTCCTTTAATCAAAGTGCTTGACATGTTAGAACTTTTCCCAAACTGTAGCTCTTCTTTCTACATAGTTCAGTGGATTTTTCAAGAAAGGGCATGGTGAAGGGAAGGCATGAGCTGAAACCAAGACTAGAAATGTGTGATCCAAGTGTGGAAAGGATGCTCTTTCTAAGGAAAGGTGTTGTGAAATCTAACATGCACACACAGTTCTTGCTGAATACCCTGTTTAACTTTACTGGGGTTCAGGTGCCGCACACCATAATGGACTCCACTGAAAACTGAAGTGAACTTTTCATACTCAGGTAAATTACAGGATAAATATGTTATATTACAGTCTTTTCTCAAACTTTATTAATACATAATTGATTCAAAGTTAGTATTAGGTATGTTTGCTAATGTGATTTTTTATAAGTATACATTATGAAATTAATACCACAAGAAAGCAAATCAACATTTCTATCCATTCATAATTATCTGCATTGTATGTGTGTCTGATGTATGTGTGAGGCTGTGTATGCTTATTAATATGTGTGTGCATTCACGTGTAGGCGTGTAGGTATGTGCACATATATGTATTTATATGTTCATGTATGCGTATGTATAGAGGACACTTAAGACATGCTGAGTAACCTTCAAGTACACAATACATTATTGCTGACTATAGTCATTACAGTGTGTATAGATCTGAAAAACTATTTCTTGTCTATACACAAGTTTAAATCAACAGAACAACATCTTATTATTTCCTCATGTCTCTTACTCCTTGTAGATTCTGTACATAGAGACTGTGCAGCACTTTCCTTTCTGTGCCTGACTGACTTTCTGTCCATTCTCTGAGCAATGGTTGGTGGCAGGTAAGTCACAGCTGAGCACTCACTGTTCTGTCCTGGTTTGCAGTACTGGGTATAAAATATGTTCTGTGCATCAGACCTCAGAGACGATCAAAAAGCAGTGGTTAACTCCTAGAGTTGGCATGCCACCATTTCATCAGTAGTTACAACTGATCACGCAAGTGGCTATTCTAGCATGCAGGGGCCAGTGCCGGATGAGTCCACGGATTTCTCTTCTCTCTTCCAAGTCTGTTTGGGAGTTTCTGGCATAATATATAAGCTAGCCAGCAGGGAGGGCTGGTCAGCTGAGGTTGATTCCACTCTATCCCGCATCCAGAGTGAATGGTGTCTGCAAGAATGTGGCTATGGTAGGCAACCAAGGTCAACAGTACAAGACTATGATGTTTGGGGTTCCTTGGGACTTGCAAGACTAATAACTCCTAAGGAGATACCCAGTGCTTGACATGGAGATTTTCTATTTATTGCCCATGTTTTCTGGAAGCAGCATTGTCCACTCACAGAGACCACCCCATTTTCAAAATTCTTTTTGAAGGGTATACTTGTAATTAGCCTACAAATTAATGCATTTCCATTAATATACTCTTAGTCTTTTGCACACACTCAGCTCCTTGGCTTATCTCTAAGATTACCGATTGCTGCTGTACAGAATCATTATACTACAGTTGTCATTGATTTTGAAAATTTCAAGTTTCTTAATTGTTTTTTAAAGCTGCAACTGTTGTTTTTTGAAATCCTTGGTATTTTCTACATGTAATATCCATCAGCACACAAAATGTAATTTCTTTCTTTCAATTAATTATCCTTTATTTCTCTTTTCTTATCTAATTGCTCTTGTTGGGACTTTTGAAAACAGCCATCCAGGTCTTGTTTCTAACTTAAAGGGAAACAGTCGTGCTGGCTCATGCCTATAATCCCAACATTCAAAGGTCTGAGGATTACTGTGAGCTCGAGGCTAGCCTGGGTTACATAGTGTCTCGAAATGTAAGTAAATAAGAGGACATGGCAGTTAAGACAGCTTGTTGCTTTTTCAGAAGAACTGAGTTCAGGGTTCAGCATTTAAGCCGGTTGTATACAACAGCCTGTCACTCCAGCTGCTGGAGATTTAAAATCCTCATCTGGCCTCTACAGATATTTGCACATATGTGGCACAATCTCACACATGCACACACACACACACACACACACACACACACACACACAAATCAATAATAAGCCTTTTAAAACCAAACAAAAGGAACACAACTGGATGTATTAGCTATGAGCTTATCACTTTTGATTTTTACTGTGTTGAAGACCACTTCTTCAGTTAGTTTATTGACAGGTTTTTCTTATAAGAAGATGTTGAATTTTATCAGTTATTTGCAACTATTGAGGCTAAGTTATAAATTCATCTTCTGCTTGAATGATATGAATATTTATTCTTGTATAAGATGAGCCATCATTATATATCATGGGTAAATCTTTCTTAAAATGTTATATATAAATTTTTAACCTGGTTGTTGAATTGTTTTATCTGATACTGTGTTGAAGATCTGATCCATATTCATCAACATTATTGATTTGTAAATTTTTTGAGATAGGATTTCTCTGTGTAGTTATCATTGTTGTAAAACTCATTCTATAGACAAGCCTGGCCTCCAGCTCCACCTGCCTCTGCCTCCCAAATGCTGGGACTAAAGATGTGCACCACCACCACCTGGCTTGACTTATAATTCTTTATAAATCATAAAATCACTCATCACTGATTTGTTAATGAAATCAACCTTTCTGGAAAATTTTTATGCTTGCATGAAAATGATACAAGAGAGTCACATATCCTGTGTTTGATATCCTCTCTCTGTTAATAAGTGAATGACTATAAATACTAAATTAAATTCTATGAGATTTTTAAAAACTCTGACTTTCATCCAGATGATAAAGTAGGCTTCATATCAGAGATGCTGAGATGGTTCAATATATGAAATCCATCAATGTAATTCACCATGTAAACAAACTGTAACAAAAAAAAAATCACACGATCATCTCATTAGATGCAGAAAAAGCCTTTAACAAAATCTAACACCCTTCATGATAAAAGCCTTGGAGAGATTAGGGATACAAGGGCCATACCTAAGTATAATAAAAAATATATACAGCAAGCCAATTGCCAAAATCAAATTAAATGGAGAGAAACTCAAAGCAATTTCACTAAACACAGGGACAAGACAAGGCTGCCTACTCTCACCATATCTCTTCAATAGAGTACTTGAAGTTCTAGCTAGAGCAATAAGGCAATTAAAGAAGATCAAGAAAATACAAATTGTAAAGGAAGAAGTCAGAGTATCCCTATTCACAGATGATATGATAGCATATGTACATGACCTCCAAAATTCTGCCAGAGAACTCCTCTAGCTGATAAACAACTTCAGCAAAGTGGCTAGATACAAAATTATCTCAAAAAAGTCAGTAGCCCTCCAGTATGCAAATTACAGATGGACTGAGAAAGAAATTAGGGAAAAAAACACCCTTCACAATAGCCACAAATAATATAAAATATCTTGGTGTAACTCTAACCAAGCAAGTGGAAGACCTCTATAACAAGATCTTCAAGTCTCTGAAGAAAGAAATTGAAGAAATATCAGAAGATGAAAAGATCTCCCATGCTCATGGATCTGTAGGATTAACGTAGTAAAAATGGCCATCTTACCGAAAGCAATGTAGAGATTCAATGCAATTCCCATCAAAATACCAACACAATTCTTTACATATCTCAAAGGAACAATTCTCAACTTCATTAGAAGAAACAAAAACCCCAGAATAACTAAAACAATCTGATACAATAAAAGATCTTTTGGAGGTATATCCATCCCTGACATCAAACTCTACTACAGAGCAACAGTAATAAAAACTGCATGTTACTGGCATAGAAACAGACAGGTAGATCAATAGAATAGAATTGAAAACATGAAAATAAATCCACATATCTACAGACACTTGATTTTTTTTTTTTTTTACAGAGAAGCCAAAACAATACTAAGGAAAAATGATAGCATCTTCAACAAATGGTGCTGGTCTAACTGGTTGTGTACATGTAGAAAAATTCAAATACATCCATATTTATCATCCTGCATAAAACCCAAATCCAAGTGGATCAAGGTCCTTAACATAAAACCAGAGACACTAAATCTATTAGAAGAGAAAGTGGGGAAGAGCCTTGCTCTCATTGGCACCGGAGACAACTTTCTGAATAGAACACCAACATCTCAACAATTAATAAATGGAGCCTCTTGAAACTGAAAAGCTTCTGTTAAACAAAGGACACTGTCAACAGAATAAAACAGGAGCCTACTGATTGGGAAAAGATCTTTGCCAACCCTACATCTGACAAAGGGCTAATATCTAAAATATATATAAAAACAAAACTTGAGAAATTAAACACCAACAAATCAAAGAATCCAGTTAAAAAATAGCGTACAGAGCGAAACAGAGAATCCTCAACAGATAGAGTCTCAAATGGTTGAGAAGCACTTAAAAAAGTGCTCAACATCACTAGTCATGACAGAAATGCAGATTAAAAAGACTCCAAGATTTCATTTTACACCTGTCAGAATGGCCAGGATCAAAAACTGAAGTGACAGCACATGCTGTTAAGGATGTGGAGAAAGGGGAACACTCCTCCATTGCTGGTGAGAGTGCAAATTCATACAACTTTTTTGGAAATCAGTATGGAAGTTTTTCAGAAAATTGGGAATAGCTCTACATCAAGACCGAGGTATAGCACTCCCGGACATATACTCAAAAGATGCTCAATGATACAACAAGGACATTTGCTCAACTATGTTCATAGCAGCTTTATTTGTAATAGCTAGAAATTGGAAACAACTCAGATGTCCTTCAGTTGATGAATGGATAAAGAAACCATGGTACATTACACAACAAAATACTAGTCAGCTATTAAAAAAAAGGAAATCATGAAATTTGCAGGCAAATGGATGGAACTAGAAAAGATCATCCCAAGTGAGGTAACACAGACCCAGAAAGACACACATGGCTTGACTTGTAATTCAATATCCACTTACTTATAAGTGGATATTAGCCATATAGTATAGGATAACCCCACTACAATTCACAGACTCAAAGAAGCTAAGTAACTAGGAAGCTCCAAGGGAGGATGCATGAATCTCACTGAAAAGTGCAAATGGAAAAGACAGAGGAAGTGCTTGAAGAGAACAGGAGAGGAGAGGGAGTGCTAAGGGAAATGAGGGTGGGGATCTGATGTGGGGCAGGAGGATAGAGGCTTTACAGACAGAAGCAAAACCATGGCCTGTCACATCTCTGAGACAAACTGCAGACTTACAACAGGGTAGGTACCTGGGATGATATGGGGGTCTCTTGTGGAGACCCCCTACTAGCAGGGGACATGGAGACTAAAGAGGCTACCCTCTATCCAGACAGGAGGAGGGGACCACCAACCCAACCACAAAAATGTTGACCCAAACTTTACCCTACCTACAAGGTGTACTGGGGTAAAGATAGAGCAGAAATTGAGGAAATGACCAGCCAATGCCTGGCCACACCATGGGAGAGAGCCAGCCCCTGGCACTATTATGACACTCTGCTATGCTTGCAGACAGGAGCCTCGCATAGTTGTCCAGCATACCTCTAAGAGGCCGCACTCAGCAGTGGATGGAAACATGCTGAGACTCACAGCTAAATAGTGGGTGGAGCACAGGGAGCCTTGTGGAAGAATGGGAGGAAGGATAAAAGGACCCGGAGGGAACAGGAGCTCCACGAAAAGGCCAACAGAGCTAACTAACCTGGGCCTGGGAGGTGGGGAGGCTTGTGGAGACTGAAACACCAACCAAAGACCATGTTTGGACTTGGCCTAGGTCCCCTATATATGTACCAGATGGACAGCTTGCTCCAACTGGCTCATAAAAGAAAATAAACCCATCTTAATAAGTAAGACAAGGACAACCTTATATGCTAAGCTAGAGGGTTTTTTCTTTATTTCTTATTTTTAATAAATAAATGTATCATACCTAGATGTTGCCTAAGTCTCATGCTTGGTTTAGGACACGAGTCATCAGAATCCAGTTCATATTGCCACCTTAACATCTCAACAAAACTTGTCAAGAACAAGGTAGAGGACAACAGAAGTCGTTTAGTTTCTGAGCCAAGACCTACGTGTATAGCGTGTCTGTCTGCTTCTGCTGCGCCGCTCATTTGGACTGGGTTTTATTTCACAACGTGAAATGATTCTGCCTTGTGTGTGATAGTTTAGACAGCCTCAGCAGACTGAAATCATGTTGCATAGAGAAACAAAAGTAGTATTTTAGAACTGGAAGAATGAGTCGGCTCCATAGGTGTGAAGTAAGTAAATTAAACTGCAGTCCACTAGAGAAGTGACATGGGCTCTGGCGTTCTTCAGGGGCCATTTCCTAGTCTCAGTTACTTGTATACTTGGCATTTCTTTCTTTTTTACAAAAGAAAGGGGATGCCACCTTCCTCAAGGATGTAAAGACTGAGAGACAGAACAGAACAGGACAGAAAGGCACCTATTATAAGATACATTTTAAACTGTCACAACAGGGAAGAATATAAATTCCCTAAATGTAGAATACTGTATATTTTGTGTCTTACTTCTTTACCAATAATTTTGGCTAACCATCCCCTAATACTGAACACTTCATCTTGGAATGGATGTTTGCCTCAAGAAATGTAGGTGCTCAACAGAGGCAGACTGTTGCTTCAGGAAAATGGGAAGTGGGACTACAGTGTCCTGCTTGTAAAGATGTTTAATACATGAGCCAGTGAGTACTATATAAACCCAAACTCCTCCGCTGTGTCAATGTCAAAGGCTTTACAGTTATACCTGGAACACACAAGCAAAGGTGTCCTTCACAGTTCTGAATAACGGTGTTCATTCACACACCCCCTGGGCAGAACACTAGAGTTGTGAGCTCCACTAGTGGAAATGTAATGCAGCCATGTTAACCTTGCTTTCAAAGGATTTTCAGCACAACTCACATGGGTTATGGTAATTATACTATTACAACATGCTTATACTCACACATGAGCAGAAAACCTGACACTAAAATGACTCTAATATTTCAAGTACACCAAGGAGACCTATAGAAGCCCCAAGTGAGAGGTAATAAAGTCTCAGAATATCTTGCCACAGAATACCCTCAATCTACACATATAAATTGTGAAATCTCTCAGGTTATAAACAGCAAGTGTGATACCTCCAGGACTCAGGTTAACAAGATACTCACTACCAGGCAGGATTACTTTAAGTACAGAACTTCCGGGCTGAAAGCAAATCATGGTATTCCATTCATACAGCAATGTGTGGTCTATTCTCTGTGAAAAATTATGATATGTATGAAATACACCCTTAAAACAAAAACTTCAAATGAACTTCATAAACACTATGGTCATACCTTAAACGAGGACACATTTATATCTTAAAGATTCTTAATTGACAGGCAGTTTATAACCAGCAATGAATATGTAATAGTGTTCCAATGGATGAAATCATCTCAAACTGTCCCAGCAGCAGTAAACAGGTAATTTCAGAAGATTAAAATAATAAGGAAAATATGTGTCTTATATCGGTCAGTTACTAAAGATACTTCATTTCAAATATGGAATTATAGGGCATGATCATCAGACAGAGTTCTGATGAAAGCTTGCTCCCAACCTCCTTTGTTTAAAGCCTGTGGTTTGGGAATTCACCATGCCTTCCCTGTCCCTGCTTGCCCCCACCTGCCTTGGCATGCTGCACCAGTGAGAGCTTTACATGATCTGAAAAGGAACCCAAGTAACCGGTCTAAAACTCACTTCAGCATGAATTATTGATATCACTTAGTGCTATTGATCCGAAATTAATTGTTATAAATCCACATCCAGCAGATCAATGTATTTCTATATTGCTGGCAATTAAAACTGTACTTTCATGTGGGTACCTGTACATTTTCAACAGGGAAAACGAGATTTGCTTCAATCAGCAACTACACAGCACGAAGTGACCTTTCCTTTCTGTTTCCCCCATTTGTGCAGACTCAGTTTCTGTCTCCCCTGTCCTGTCAACCATTTTTCCTGCATTTAGAATTACTCATCATCTTCAAATCACGTGACCTATTTTTCAGGACAACTAAGAGTTTGTTCTAACAGAGAAGAAAGGATTATGACGTGGCTGGGCTGGAGAATTTAAACCAGCTGGCAGCTAAAATTAAAACACCTCTTCAATATGGAAGTCTTTGCTTCATCTTATTATGCTCTATTTTGTCATGTTCGCTTATTATCTTGTAGAAGCTTGTTCTTTTTTAATGAAAGACAGAAAGGGATTGGATCCAGAGGAGGGGGCATGGGGAAGAATAAGAAGTGGGGGGAGGGAAAACTATAATCAGAATATATTGTATGAGAAAAAGATCTATTTTCAATTTAAAAAAACCTCACACGCAGATAGACATGCAAACAGATAAAATTTTAAAATTCTGTTTATTGGTTATCATATATGCAGTTCTAAAATACATAGTTTCAAAATATATAATAATTCCTCCATAGTTAAGTGATAAAGGTTAAGAACTTCAGCCTAGTGTGACAATAATCAATAAGCCATCATAACTGAGACATTGTTTCTTTAGAATTATAAGTCAATATATGGGAGTGCATAAACACATATTCAAAAGGTTTTATTTGTCTGTTATCTATCAATACCATGGAATGTGGGCTTACTTTTGAGTAAAAAAATTATGCCTTTGCAAAGCAAAAGTTCGAAAATGAAATAAACTCCAACGCCCTTTATATATCTTTATATATTATTGTATAATTATATTACATATATAGTTAACATAAAGATATCTGAGGTTATCAATCTGTCAAATTCTATTACTTAATCAAAGTACTAGCAGCTTATTAAATACATGTAATTCTATAAATTACAAATTAACATGGTAGATATGTATAAACATTTTTTTTCTGATAAGTTAAATACTAACTCACATTTTCGTTGTCTAGGCTAATAGCCCAGGCACACGGAATGATGAGGACTCCACAGGAAAATGACAAGTGGCAGAAAGAGATGAGCTGGAGACGGTCTAGCAGATTTTTTACATACAGCTTCAGAAACTAGATGGCTTATGTGTGAACATGCTTTAAGGGGTTCAGGAGATGGTTCCGTATGCAAGGTGCTTGCCGCACAAATATGTGGGTTCAGGTTCAAATCCCAAGTACCCACATAAAGAGTACAAACAGGCAGATCCCTGGGACTTGCTGGCCAGCTAGCCTAATGCGATACCAAGGTCCAGGTTTGGAAACCCACGTCTGTCTTTAGCAAGTCCATAAATGCACACAGAGATAACGCATGCTTTCACTAAAGGCAAACGTCATACTCACTTAAAACCACACATTTAACTTTACCTGCCATCATTGAGTTGATGCTCTTTCTGTCTATTAACTAATTCTTTGGATTTAGGGAGTCAGAAAGCAAACAGGTGTGAATTAGCAAACACTGGGCTCTGCTCTGCTGTTTCCTGGATGGCAGATCAGTTACTTACTGGGATCAAATGCTTGGCAGGAGATAATGTAAGTGGTTTATTTTGGATCCCCCATTGAGGGGACACAGTTGGTCATAACTGGCGAGGCCTGACAGTGGCTCCAGAAAGCCTGCTCACATCTTGAGGGACCAGGGGGCAGAAAGAGGTGAGTCCTGAGGCTCAGCTTGCTTTTTCCTGGTGCCTTTTAAATTCCATCCAGACCCCAGCTCATGAGATGTTGCCCTGTGCAAACAGTGTGGCTTTCCCCCCTTAGTTAGTCCTCGCTGAGTTACCCTCATGGTCACCACAGAGACGTAAATCTAGATCCATCAAGTAAGGAACACGGATTAAGCACCAGGAGACCTTAATCATCTAGTAATTGTGAGGAGTATCAATAGCCAAAAGATCCAAGTCACATGGCCTCAACAGCAGCTCATTTAGTGGCTTACTGCAAAGACCATCCTGGTATGTGCTGCTCAGGGTGGCTTGTCCCCATGTGACTTTAATAATCCCCACACGGACAGAAGCACTTGCTGACTGATTGTCACCAAGGTGACCTCTGTAAATGATAGTTGATCCAGGTATTATCTTATCTGAGATAAGCCCAGAAAATTTCTTCTCCAGACCTCAACCTTGTCTAGTCCAAGACTGTGGTTCAGAGAGATTAGATGCCCAAGATGGAATCAGAGCACAGTTCAAAGACCTCAAGATCTGAAGCCAAGAAGATGCCTTGCCTGTGTGTCCTTCCTCTCTACAGTGCTTTTTACCTGTGCCCAGTACTGTGTAAATGTCGGCGACTCTGTGAGCATGGGACTAGAAGATGGAGAGTTATGTCTGCTACAAACTAGACCAACAAACTGATGGTATTAGAAGTGTGAATAGAGCTATTCAAGTCACACAGAATTGCCATGATTCAGCGTCTTAGCTTTCTAGTTGTTTTATATTTTTATCATTCTATGTTACCTCACTTGTCAGCAAATAAAAGGATCATATTGAGAGGAACAATGGTAACAGAATGAGAAAAAAGGGGATTTGGGGACTTTTGTTTGTTTGTTTGTTTTTGTCTTCTGAGACAGGGCCGGATCCTAGAACTCTCTGCATAGACCAGGGAGGCCTCAGACTCAGAGAGATCCATCTGCTTCTGCTTTCCAAGTGCTAGGACTAAAGGTATGAGTCAGTGGAAATTATTGTCTCAATATATATCAAGCCTCAAAATTACATGCAAAAAGAAAAACTAATAGTTTTAAGAAAATTATTTATACTATACAAAGCAAGGTATACAATACAAGGAAATTATTAGTATTTATTTTAATATTACAAATTGAAAATACTTTGTAAATAGTTTGCTCCAATAATAAATATAAATAAATAACTGGATTTCGTCCTCCCCACACCTCACTCTCTCTTTCTCTCTCTCTCTCTCTTTCTCCCTCTCTGTATGTGTATACATGCACATGTACTCTGAGTGGCCTCTCTCCCTGTATACATATCTGTAGAGGCCAGAAGTTGACTTGAGGTATCATCTTGTCATCCTTACCCTTGCTTTTTGAGACAGGGTGTCTCGTTGAACTTGAGGTTTGGCACTTATGTCAGGCAGCCTTATCAAGAAACCCTCTGGATCCACTTCACTACCCTAGAATTGAGGTGAACATGTATTGACAATTCCTGATTTTACTTGACTACTGGGGATTCAAACCCAGGTCCTCATGTCTGAGCATCAAGCACTTTACCCGCTGAGCCATCTCCCCAGGCCCTTTCCTGCATGTTCAGAACAATATTTGCTTAAAAATCAGGCTTAGTTTTCACTGACACAGAAAATTCCTGTCACTTTGTTCCAAAATTATATTAATGGAGTTCGTGTCATGGGAATAAATTAAAATGGGGCATACAGCATATGAAACGAGGTGGTATTTCTGCACTATGCAAATTATAAGAAAACAATCTCAGTTAGATCCTATCAGTGACCTCAAGGCTGACACAGGGGAGCTCCGAGAGCCCACGGAAACTTTCAGCGAATGGGTTCATTCAGTAAAGAGCATGTGGCTGTTAAGAAACTTCATTTAGAATCCTTCAGTATGAGTTTATGAAAGGAGTACTCATATTTAGGTTAGAATGGGCAATTCCTTGCAGCTATGCATACTTTACAATGTATTTAAGTCTTGAGGTTTTCTGTGAGAAGCATAAGTTTAATGGCACATACACACAGAGAAAGAGGGGGGGGGCTTTAGAACTAAATCCATCATATTAGAATATCAAAATTTCTAAGCCTTAGGATCTTCTGCCTGACCTCACCGCCCTCCGATGACTGACCTTTTTCTAACAGAAAGGGTAAAATAAATCATCAGGCTTCTAGCAATCATGTCCTTTAACCTTCAACCCTTCTATCTGTAATTTAACAAGCAAGGCAAAAACGGGTGTAGGAGCACATTACACACTTAAACCACATTCAAGTCCTAGTGCACGCAGGCAATGTTAAAATACGTCAATTGCCATTGGTTTTTATTTCAGTATTTAATGGGTTATATATTTTAGAAAAGTAAAACATTTATTTGTGAAAGATATCTAGGATTTAGATATTATTGTAATATTTATTATAGGCATTTCCCCCAGAACAACTCAACGATGGTGTTGGTCCGCCTATATCAAAGCTCATCCCAAACCCAAAACTTGTCTTTGCAGATTTGCCTATGTATTAGAATCTCTCCAAATTTGTTGCCACTAGAGGTACCTTGAAGAAAAGCCTCATTTAAAAAAAAAATCACATTATTCTTATTCTGCCTAGGACTTGAGTATAGATTAGAGTTAAATTCACCTAAAACTTGTAAGCAAAAGAATTACAAAATTGTGTATTTGAATCTAGTATTCTATATCACATGAAGAATAAGGTGTAAGAATAGAGAAAAGGAAAATCACTCAAGAAAGGAAGACTTCTGCGTTCAACAAGTTTCAAGGTGATAGTTCCCCCCAGTTCTGAGAAATGTTTGCTTTAGCTACAAGCCGCGGTCGAGAGAATGGCCCCCCATCAGTGAGGGTAACTGTCAATAGTTTCTCTTCCCTTCTCTGTTCTTGTACCCCCATCTTAAGATACAACACTAAGTATTTATGATCCAACAATCCAACCGAGAGACCATCAGAGGCACCGAGGAGGGGTGCCAAAGAGAACCAGAGGAGGGAAGCTAGGAAGAAAAGATTCTGGGGATAAATCTAACAGGAAATCGCTTAGCAAGGCACAAAGCCAACTGCCATATGCCCTGACAAAGGTCCCAGCGCTGAGCAGCCCAGGGAGCCGGGCCGTCATTAGCCCCTCACCCGGCACTGGGGGAAGCTCATTTAGCCCCATGCTGGACTTTCATTAGGCCAGTCTCGCATCAGATGCTCCCATGTCTGGGCTCTGGAGCCTTGTGGCCCTTCACTGGGGAAGAAGCCAGACTCTGAGCCCAGCAGGGCCCCAGATGGGAGTTCCTGGCTGACAGATGCCAAAGGGGCCTCATGCCATTCCTTCCTTTCTGCTGGCATTCTGTGGCCCAAAGCCTTCGGAGTAAAGGGGAAAACAAAACTCCTGAAGGCTTTAAACTCATTTTAAACCTGACTTCTGCTGAAAATAAAATGGGTTTGTTGGGACAGCGGGATAGGAAGCTGAAAGGAGAAAAAGAAATTAGACAAGGGATCAGCCAGGGGCTCATCCGATAATGGCGATTTCCTTTTAACCTCGAGACTGTAATGAAAAGTCAACGAAGCAATGGCTGTCAATATATTCAAGTAACAGAGATATGAAATTTTGGAACCCTTTTTTTCTTTTTCCCTTATAAGAACGATCCACTAAAAGCATCCACAAGCGAGAACATTAACACCAAAAGCAGCAGCAGCCCACGGTCAGGAGAAAGACGCTTTCTCACCGAGAAAACCTGAAGCAGTTTTGCAGACTGAGCTTTGACAAGAGGAAGATTTCACGAAATCATTTGTGTTCTTTTATTTCAGATCTGTGACAATTCTACCAAGAACTCGGGAAGGGTGAGGATGTTGCTGACAATGAGGTTCTTTGTCTTATTCTTTGCAAGACGAAAAATCATGTTTGCTGTTTGAGCCACTGATTATTCCAGAATTTACTATGCTTCATTCTTCGAAAGTTTTTCAGAAATAAAACAGAACCCCAAATGTACCTTTCTGCTAACCTTCTAAAGTTCTATGAATTACAGAACAGGCAATATATAGTCTAGAAGCAACAAGCCAAATTTTATTCTTTTCCTTTACTCCTTGAATGAATTTTATTTTCTCAGCAGTTACAAACTCTTACTTTCGTATAGAATGGTTCATATCCGTGTAGTCAAGTGTGTCAAATAATGGCCATTCAAGTTACTTCTATTTTTTTTCTTTCTTTTTTTTTTTTAAAAAAAATCTAGTAACTTGAAAGCGTGTATCTTAAGTTAACTTAACCCAAAGCAGTAGACTGAAAGGCAAAGCTTTTATCGAAAGAAGAACTTGAGAATTTTCCTCTTTTACGCTATTCTCAAATTTAAAAAACAACTCCTTCTAGAGTTTATGTTAATAAGAGATCAATAAAGCACTATTTGATTACACAGCCATTGGAAGTAGCAGAGACAATGCTCTGTAGAGCAGCAGGGGAAGATGTCAGTGGTAAAGGAATTGCTGTCAGCCTCTTGTCTTCCTGACAGAGGGCCTGGTTGGCACTGCGGCACTCTCCTAGTCACCTCACATCTTTTCTAGGGTGAGGTCTGCAGATATCTTTAGGTCAATGGACCATAGGGATCTTTCCTAGCACAGTGAATCCCTTTAGAGCGCATTTCTCTCCAGGCGTCTCTACGCCTTTTTGCCAGTGACATGTAGCTTATTGTCCACTTAATCATCCTGCTTTTGGTCAATTTGCAGCTGTGCTAGGGAATGTTGCTGGAGATGGCCCCTTTCGCAGATATTTCCTTTTCTAAGACAGGGAAATACTGGCAATTTCATATAGTCATTTATCTGAAGAGTTAAATATCCTGGAAAATGAAAACTGCTAAGTAGGATTACAATATTCCAGGACAGCTTTTGAAGGAGGAAATGGCACAATCAATAGGACACGACTCTGAAATACAATCAAAGATCAGAATCAAAAGTAAAATTACTGAAACCTTACAGAATTTTTTTTCTCTAAAATAAGGCTTATAAATCATTAATGCTTTAAAATTCATTTACTCTGGTTTCCAGCGCCAGCGCAGGTACAAATGTGCGTTCACAAGCGTGCACAGGTGTAAAGACGATTACGGAACACGTGGTTTTTGCTTTGTTTGTTTGTTGTTCTTTTTTTTTTTTTTTCAGAATAGGTTTTCTTGCCCACATTTGACATCTCTTGCCTGGGATCGCAGCCTAGCCGCAGAGCTAGCAAACTGGGCCAAGCCTCGCTGCTGCTCTACAGGTAAAAGTTACCAGGGCGGCGTGGAAGCCAGGGCAGGTGGGCTGTGTTGAAGCGCCACCTATCGGAACTCCTGCTCCCCCATCCTGCATCCTCAAAGCCCAGCATTTTCACTACATTAACTGGTTCAGGTGGGGGGCGGGGGGAGTATCCAGAACAGATGAAATCCTATTTTTGGCAAGCAGAACTCTGAGAAGTGTGTCAGCTTCTGACTTGACTGATTACAGCAGTTTCTCTGCGCTGATGCTTTTGTGGTCTCTCTTTGCTGGAGAGGAACGTAAGCCTGAGAGACCAGCAGCATGCATGTTCGTAAACTGGGTCATTTGTGAGCACGTGGAGAGAAGGGAAAGAAGAGGAGAGGGCAGTTTTCAAAGTAGCTTGTACGCTTGTGAGCTTTTATTCTCAATGAGATCGACTTGGCCCTCTGTATACCTCTCCTCATCCAATCTTACACATTCACACACTCAAAGCTATTAATAGATTCCATTCCTCCTAATGAAGGTGATTAACATTGAACACTCAAATAGACTTCGGTGCACAGGCTCCTTGAGCTCCTTCAGTCGGCGATTTAATCTCGTGTTTAAAGAAACTGAAAGACACAGTGTGCGAGTGAGCGGGGTACTCCGTCTCACTTTAAAGTGAGAAAGGGATGCTCTCCGCCCGGCTTGCTCTTGGCGACGTTGTGATTGCCTATGCCGTCTTCCAAAACCGACTGTGATATGGATTGAGATATTTTTAGAAAAAAGCAGAATTTCTTGTGATATGTTGAGGAAATAAATTCATTTCCTTTATTAGAAAATTGTTTAAATATGGAATGTAGCTCCTCCCTCCAACCCCCTGCAGGGAGTCTCGTTTATGGTGGGGAAAATCACTTAGGATGACATAAAGGCGTCTGCATTTCTGTTTGCATAATTTAGGGGCAGGGATATTTTGATTTTTCTTCCTACTCGTTTTTTTTTTTTTTTTAAAGTTATGGAAGGAGCAAATTCATTCCTCATGGAAGCATAGACTACCTATTTAAATAATATACCACAGGCTAATTCTGGCAGCGCCAATGTAATTTTCTGAACCAAGATAATTTATTTAATATGTTTTTTTAAATAAGCAAAGTTTGGGGGTCTCTTTTGTAAATATGTATTTTCGTGATGTATGTAGGAGCTGTGCAGAAGTCTGTGTAAGCAGGGAAGTCATTTATACACTTAACTGCTAAGGTAACACATTTACATGGGCTCCCTCAGAGACTGTGATGTTTTATTATGCTGACTTTTAGACTCATAAACTCCTAAAGTAATGCCTCTTGTATTACCCTCTCTTTCTTCAAAATGGCTATGACCCCCACATTACCAAGGATGTTTAATTACCAAAGTTAAAAGGAAATCATTTTAAGGGGTCAGTTTAAAGCCAGGGAAGAGTAAAGCAGAGTTTGGGGAAATGGTTATGTCCTCTGCCTCCTCTGCAATTTATATTGGTGCCTCGTGTTTTCAGTGGGGAAACAACTTATAATTTTTTTAAATTAGGGATATTCTTTCCATCATAACATTTTAGACTTTTCTCTCATTTACCTTTATGCCATTGTCGTTAATCAAAAGTGAAAGTTGAACCCGGAGGAATTATAACCTTAGCAAGGACTGGGGCTTTCTTTTATGGACTCCATTAACTCGTTTTGACTTAAAAAAAGAACAGAAAATGAATCCCACCTATGAAGAAACTTTCTCTCTCTCTCTCTCTCTCTCTCTCTCTCTCTCTCTCTCTCTCTGCTTTTGTTGTTGTTATTTTGTTTTGTTATTTGTTTTTAGATTTTGGTTTTTCAAGACAGAGTTTCTCTGTGTAGCCTTGGCTTTCATGGACTCGCTTTGTAGACCAGGCCGGCCTTGAACTCACAGTGTTCCTCTTGCCTCTACCTCTTCTAGCGCTAGGACAACAGGCATGTGCCTCCGCGCCCTCCGAAGAAACTTGCTCTTACATCCATGCCCTAAATGCCTTTTCAATCTGCACTTGTATGACTCACGGTAAACCAAATCCAAATGCACACTCGTTTCAGATTGCAGCAGCTAAGACCTGAGAAAAGAAAAAGCAAGCGGAGTGAATGGCAGGCTGGTGAGATGGGTGGCGCTCCATCTCCAGCGCTCATGTCTGTCACCCTGACAAGGTCCTATCAACAAGTCCTACCTACCGCACCCTCGGCGGCTTCTCCAGGTGGAAGCTGGCCTTGCGTGCTCCGGGGTCATCGTGTTCTTGCCTGGCTTGCCTGAAAGAACGTGTTCACGTTCCGAAATGGAAAGCACCAGCCAGAAAGCTATCCATGATCCAAGGTAACTGGTGTGCCCAGGCCGCACGCCTCACACAAGAAACCGCAAAATAACACAAGCACCAATCCGGCAACGAAGCAAGAAAGCAGGTGCATCCAGCGATCGTTTGAGATAGTCATGCCTGCTTTACCGGCCTGAAAATGGGCTTTGGGTGCATTGCTAAAAGATGAAGCCACAATGTGAACTTCTGTAGAAGGGGTTTGACTTCGTGGATTCTGGATTTCACTTCAACAGACTTTGAAAGAAGCATTGTGAAGTTTCTCAGAGTGAATGGAAAAAGTGCCACTTTCACGCGATTTGTCGCGATTTGTCAGCGAACATCTTTTTCTAAACCACCATCATTACCGTTGTTGGTGCGCTATGATTCCCACGTGTCCAGAACTGACTTCAGG
This sequence comes from Meriones unguiculatus, assembly GCF_030254825.1. Taxonomy (NCBI): domain Eukaryota; kingdom Metazoa; phylum Chordata; class Mammalia; order Rodentia; family Muridae; genus Meriones; species Meriones unguiculatus. Next base: position 55,031,761 of record NC_083366.1, on the reverse strand, counting down.
AAGACTGGGCGAAGTTCAGTGAAACACGATGGTGTAAGGCCACCTCGGGGGATGCAGCCCAAGGATTAAATATTCTAAGAAGGACTGAAGGCTAGGAGATGGCTTGTCCATCAGTCTAGCCGAAATGCTAAGATCCAAGTTCAATTATGGGCTTTTTCTCAAGGAAATAAGACAGACAGTGACTAGGGCAATTTGCCTTCTGCCTGACCTCTAAGCAGGGGAAGGAGCAGCAACACATGACAGAGACATGTGAACATGACAGAGACAGATGGACAGACAGACAGACAGAGAAGAGATTCATTGTAAGGTGAAACATATCAAACCTAATTCTGCACTCATGCATGCATTTCAAATACCATAAATAAGGGCTTCCAGGTTTTACCATAAGAACTTACCATCCGGGTCAGAGAGATGACACATGGGGAAAGATGGTTGCCATGTAAGCTTCAGGACCTAAGTTTGGACCCTAAAACAATGGGACAGGTAAGAACTGACTCCTAATAGTTATTTACTGTCTGACCTCCACAAGCTGGCTGTGGCAAATGAATGCCCTCCTTTCCCTCTCTCTCCCTCCTTCCCTCCCTCCCTCCCTCTGTTTGCCTCTCCTTCCCTCCATCCCTATCTCTTACAAACACAGACACAGCTGTGTTTTTAATAAAATTTTAATAAATTTTTATTAAAAATAACTTATTACTGATGACCTATCAAAACAGTAGAAGACACTTCTAATCAAGACACCCGTCTCCCCACAGAAATACTGTATATGTCAGGGTATTTCGTGTACACTCGTGTATTGTTCTATATATGTCTTACTACTTTATAATTACTAAGACATTTATGAATGAGGAAAACAGGGCCCAGAAGACGAAGTATAATTAACAAGTAGTATGTAGAAAGTAACGTAGCTCATTCATGTACTTAAACCTTGGTATTTCTGGCTAAAATTTCCACATTCCATGTAAGTTATATTGCCTGGTCTTTAAACATAGGGTATGAGCTACGTATTTACCCTCTACTGGCTGAAGATCTTTATGTGAATTCTTTGATTCTTATACTTGTTTTCAAACATAAAAAAAAATTTAGAACATAATCACAAATAACTCTTCTCAAAGCAACTAGATTGTTTTCTATGGCATCATCTTCCATGTTGTTGCCTTAGAAATACCAGCACTTACCCTAAAGCGTGAGATATTTTCTTTATGGAATAACAAAATTCAGCTGATGGGAAGAGAAAAATTTTATATTTACAAATTAATTTTTACAGCTGTTAATATGCTAAGACTACTATGCAAAATATAGTTCATATAAGCATACACTAAAAAGTCAATAATTAGCTCAAACAAAAACCAACTTGGCATTTATGCCTAGTTAATAAAATAAAATTTTTCTCACCTTCAGAGAGGCAGCATATAAATATTTGTCCAAAATTCTTAACTTTTGTCTTCACTATGAGTGTTCAGCATGTTAAATACCATCCTGGCCTAATTGTCAAGCTTAAGACCTTATTAGTGGATAAAAGCCTCTATTTAGAGGTTTCTATTAGTTTTTCCTTCTATTTGTTTCTTCCTGTAGCAAATTATGAGTTCAAAACTCCTGACTGAGTTTCATAAATACAAATTTCAAGCAGCCAGGTATTTCTTGTAATTAGATTAAGTTGTTTATAAAGTAGATAAGCTAGGTCTACACTGTTTATATGAAGGCAAAGCCTGCAGGTTAGCACAGATTCATTCGAGTTACCAGCACTGATGTTAAGTAACCTTAACATTATCATTGGTAATTGACTAGGTTTGTAAATTAATTTACTCAATTAAGCAGATCAAAGATGATACTAGTGATTTTTTTCCTTGGATTAAGAAATTTGCACTTATAATAATCAGAGTAGATGTGCAGCACAAAGCTTGGGTACCCACCCAAGTTATCTGATATGTAAATATTTACTTACACAGTGGCAGACTGGAAGTTGAGTTTAGGAAATATCAAGTTTATCCTACCACCTGATTCTCGAGCTGGTTCAATTCAAAGTCACTCAGAGAACCCAGGATTCCTCTCTGGTCAGGAGGAGCTGTGCTACGTGTCTGTGTTTAATTATTTAATGGTGGGTAAATAATTGTCCTCTGTGTCCTCTGTGCGGAGATCTGTTCATAGTCATTTATCTACATCAATCTCTTACTGAATCTGCAGCCAGATAATTTCTATGTGTAGGCAGATTTCGCATCCATGTTTAGGATGTGTAAGAATGGTCCCTGAGTCAAGGGAAGATACCTACAAGGTCATACCCATCATCCTTCTAACCTAAGATTGGCTATCTGGTTTACCTGTACTGGAAACAGCATTTGCTGGTCACATTAGAATTCTATGTACAACAGAACTGTTTTCTTTTTATTTTTGCCAAATTAGATCACAACCTCAGGTTTTTCTTAGGTGAAATCAGTGCTGTGAGGACACAGCAGTAGATGGATGAATGCATCTGTTCCAAGGTGGCGTTGACTCAGGCTCCACACCAAGCCTAGGTCCAACTACAAGCTTGTCTTTCCTCTCTCTTCACCTGCACTCCCATTTCCACAAATGTAAACGCAGCCGTTCCTGGGACCATATTCCCTGACTCTCTTCCAACCCCTGTCCTGCTCCTGTCCTGACACAGCTTGCTCCCTAATCATTACATTCACATTAAAGTGAAAAAGATCTGTGGAGATTTGTCTTAATCAAAAGGCACATGGATATGTTAAGCAGAATAAAAGTGGGCATCTCTTTGCCTAAAGCATAGGTATTCTACAACATTGGAGAATTCACTGGAAAACAAAGAGCAAATGTTCCCCAGAATTTCTTCTTAGCACCATAGAAGAGAGAAACTTGACAGGACTGCATTACAGGCATTGACTTCCTCAGAGTTGATGTTTTCTTTAGCCTAAAAGAGTCCTCAGCCACTCAGTGCAGTATAGCAGCTCCCTGAGAGGCTTTCTTCGGTATCCCCAAGAAATGGAGGATTTCTTTTCCCTGTTGCTTCCGACATAGGAAGTTCCCACCTATTAGGACTGAGTACATTTTCAGTGATTAACTGCTTGCAGCCCGTCTTCTGTAGCTCCTCAGCTGATAGCTTAGCTCTTCGTGATCAGAGGCCTTGGGCTGTCCATCTTTCCCTGGTGTTGCAGCTTCTTCTGCCCACATGTCACCCTCACTCTCTCCAGTCCCCATGGGAAACACACATTCCTCTTGGGAGACTCAGCTCCTCGGCTATAGATGATTTCATTCTCTGAGCCCATATCAATGCAAAGCTCACCACATTGACTGTCATTTCCACATTCCAACTTGCTCAGTGTAATTATTCCAACATTTTTAATAGTGCCTTCCTATAAAGCTTAGCATATACCAGACACCACTGCAATCTAGAATTACTAACACGAACCTGAGTGGTTATTACATTTTAAAATTCTTGACTTAATTATCTTGGGGGTATTTCATATAGAACCTAATGGGTATTTATAAAATAACACAAAAATAAAATTAAGTTGCATGTTTTTTTTTTAATTATAATGCCTTCATCCTTCCAATAAAAAGGAAAACAAAACAAAACAAAACAAAAAAAGAGCACTCTAAACTTAGGGTAAGAAGAAAAGAAAATGCATCATAAAAAATAGATTTTTAGTTGGATCTTGAGGAAGTGCTATTCGTAGTTGTCTGAGAAAGCGCCAGATTGCTTTCCAGAGTGGTTGTACAAGTTTACTTTCCCACCAACAATGGAGGAGGGTTCCCCTTTCTCCACAACCTCTCCAGCATGTGTTGTCACTTGAGTTTTTGATCTTAACCATTCTGATGGGTGTAAGGTGAAATCTCAGGGTTGTTTTGATTTGCATTTCTCTTATGACTAAGGACACTGAACATTTCTTTAAGTGTTTCTCTGCCATTCGATATTCTTCTATTGAGAATTCTCTGTTTAGCTCTGTACTCCATTTTTAATTGGATGACTTGATAGTGCTTCCTCAAGATCTAGGTATACCACTCCTAGGCATATACCCAAAAGAGGCTCAAGTACACAGTAAGGACATTTGCTCAACCATGTTTATAGCAGCCTTATTTGTAATAGCCAGAAGTTGAAAACAGCCCAGATGCCCGCAGTGGAGGAATGGATACAGAAATTGTGGTACATCTACACAATGGAATATTACTCAGCAATAAAAAACAAGGAAATCATGAAATTTGCAGGCAAATGATGGGATCTGGAAAAGATCATCCTGAGGGAGCTATCCCAGAAGCAGAAAGACACAAATGGTATATACTCACTCATATAGACATATAATATAGGATAAACCTACTAAAATCTGTACACCTAGAAACTAATCAAGAGAGAGGACTCTTGCTAAAATGCTCAATTCCTATCCAGAAAGGCAAGGAGGATGGACATCAGAAGAGGGAGAAAAGAGGGAACAAGTCAGGAGCCTGACACAGAGGACCTCTAAAAGGCTCTGACCTACAGACTATCAATGCAGATGCTGAGACTTATGGGCAACCTTTGGGCAGAGTGCAGGGAATCTTAGGAAAGAAGTGGAAAACAGTAGGATCTGGAGAGGACAGAAACTCCACAAGGAGAGCAACAGAACCAAAAAATCTGAGCACAGGGGTCTTTCCTGAGACTGATACTCCAACCAAGGACTATGCATGGAGATAACCTAAGACCCCTGCACAGATGTAGCCCATGGCAGTTCAGTATCCAAGTGGGTTCCATTATAATAGGAACAGGAACTGTCTCTGACATGAACTGATTGGCCTGCTCTTTAATTACCTCCCCTTGAGGGGAAAGCAGCATTACCAGGCCATAAAAGAAGACAATGCAGCCACTCCTGATGAGACCTAATTGACTAGGATCACAAGGAAGGAAAAGAAGTCCTCCCCTATCAGTGGACTTGGGGAGGGGCATTAGTGCAGAGGGTGGAGGAAGGGAGGTATTAGGAGGGGAGGAGGGAGGGAATCACAGGGGGGATACAAAGTGAATAAAGTATAATTACTAAAGAATTAAAAAAAATTGTAGAGCAAAAAAAAAAAAAAAAAAGGAATGTTTTTTAACACTTCTGTTAAAAGACTTACTAGTGACTGAAGTACCTAACTGCTGCACATTGACTCCCAGAGGACAGAAGAACATGTTTATCTTCTTCCACCATGTGTGTCCTGAGGACTACCTCATGCCATCAGCCTTGGTGACAACATACCTTTACCTGGTGAGTGAGCTATCTACCATTGCCAGATAATTATTTTAATAGCTGTATTTGGACTAGTCTGAAAGAGGGCAGTGATGTTCTTACTGTTTGGTGTGCAGCTAAGGTAGAAATGCTTTAGTCCATGGAGACACAACATAGCCTTAGCAAAGAGGACACTTTCTTAAGGTTGCCCAAAGCATGCGCCCTTAATAGACAGCCACACTGTCCCAAATCTATACTGGGAATCATTAAGAATGAGTCAGGGGAACTTTGTGATTTTATCTGATTCCTTACTAGTCTCACTAGAGGGCTTTGTCTGAAACAAACAAATGACAAATAAGGCCAGACAGATAGCTTATCAGTTGAGTCCACACAAATCCAGAACCGGGATTTGGTTCTGGGCATCCACCTCAGGCAACAACATACAATTACATGTAACTCCAACTCCAGGGGACTCAACAATCACTTCTGCCCTCTGCTAGTACCTGCACACACACACACACACACACACACACACACACACACACACACACACACAATCCTAATTCAAAATACATCTATTTTTGAAGGAATCTTCATGCTTATTTAAAAAGCAACAGTATGGATGATACCTCTTAAAAGTGTCTTCCTGACAGCTAACAAGACCACGTACATTTATACTTGAATAGTTCAGCATTTCTCAAAGATTGTTCCGACTGCAGTACAAATCTCAACAAATCTTAAACTGAGCCTCCAGTATTTTACATTCAGGACTTTATTGGGTACCTGCTAAGAGCTAAGATGTCTGCAGATACTGTCTTTATCACTGACTCTTGACCAAGCTGTGATTATAGAAATACTTATACTCATAGGGTTACAATGCAATTAGGATTGGAGAGATTCTCTCTCTGTGTGTCTCTCTGTCTCATCGGGAAGGCGCTGGGTATTGAACCTTGGATTTACTCACGCTAGGCAAATGCTGAGTCACTCAGCGCTAACTCCACCCCATACCATTTGTTTTACTTCTTATCTTTAAGCTTTTGAAACAATGTCTGTCTCAATTGCTCAGAGAAGCTTTGAGCTGGTCATCCTCCTGCCCCAAGAAGCTGGAATTACAGACTTGGACCATCAGTTCTGGTTACAGGATGAATATTGTGTGCTTCTTTTTAAGGCCAAGTTATTGATCTCAATGTTAAACATATTTGCACTGAGTGATATACTTTTTTCTGATAAAATCTTTTGTGAGCCTGTTATGGGCAAATGCATTCAACTGTAAGTTTTGAGAAGAATAGCATAAGGACTTCATTGCCTTGGATTTTTAATGAATAATTTACTACACACAATTAGTTACAAGACTAGAAAAATGGGATGGTGTCCACAGCAAATGAACATATGAATTCTTGTGGTCACTCTGTGGGAATTGGGGATGCTGATCAAAGAAATTGTAACGGAGCTGATGGCTCTAAAATGAAGGAAGCTTTGGAGACAGGATGATGGCCTTTCAGTGACCTAGAGTTTCCTTGTTTTGTGTTTTTTTTTTCCTTATTGTTGAAGTTTTGGTTTTAGAGACAGCATTTCAAACTCTGTACCCCAAACTGGCAGCTTACTACATAGTTCAAGCTGACCTGAAACTCACAGCCATATTTTCACTTAGTCACATGAGTGTCAGGTTATTGGCATTGTCACTGTGTCCGGCCTGGAGTTTCTTTATGGCTCTACCATGATATTTTTTGGTGAGTAGAGTATGTATATATAATTTTTATATAGACTAAGTATTAGATTGGGATATTTACAAATTGTGTAGCTCACTATAAAGTCCTCTAGCTGAAATGAACTTTAAATAAAGTATATAATTCATTGCTGGGTAAGAGTGAACTGGATGCTTAGTAATTTAAGTAATCTAAATATAAATAAAAGAGACCTTCAGTATTTAAAGGCTCTGCAACTTAATGAAATACTAGTAATGGTAACAGACACATATTTCGAAGACTTTTGTGAGTTGTTAATCTAAGCATACTTTTTAAAAATTAACTCATGTGTGCCCTTGAAAAAATCTTTTCTACATCTCCAGTTTCCAAAGAGGAGACAGGAAGACAATGGAGAGTTTCATAGATGTATTAAAACATAGTTTTAATATGGTCGACATTGCAGAGGATTTTGGTGCTTTAGACAGAAGCTCATCTTACCCCAAAAACCTCCTGCTCATTTTGATTGTTTTCCTTGTTATACTCATCTCATTGGGCTGCGTCGCTATGATATCGAAAAAAAAATATTTATGCCTTTGTCTCACCTAATACTAACATCTCATCTTCATGAGTGAGCAACGTGCAAAACCAGAGTCAATTTTCAGAATTCGGAGTGATAGATATTGATACTAATACAATTAGGAAGGATACTTGGGATTTCTTGCTGGTGTGTGAATAGCACCTTCTCTTTTATTATGGAAGCCCTTCCAAGTTTGTCTTCTGGAACACCCAAAATAGTGAATGTACCTGAGACATTCAGTAGTTAGTCCACTCAAATGCAGGTAATAAATGGACATAATACTTCTCACTGACAGGTCCAGGTGTAGTCAAACATTTGACATTGAGAGGCAATACCATCTATAAGGCTCACACTTGAGAATCATGCAATCAAGCCTTGACACATTGCCAAAATATCTAATGATATCTTAAATAAATTTGGAGTTTTACTCTGGGCTGCATTCGTAGCCATCACGGGGTGCCTGTGGCCTGTGGGTCACAGATTGGGATGTTTTATCCCAAGCCAGAGGGCTGAGCGCAATATTTTGGCTTCCAAGCGGGTCAGATGCTCATTTTATGACATTCTGTAAGCTTTGAAAGGGGCCTCAGTAGAAAGGCTGCAAGATATGAATTAACCCCTCTCTTCAAAACCATCAAAAAACCCAGCAGAGATAAACCATCTAATAAGAATGGAAACAGCAGGGAAAACAAATGCCACTTTGTATCTTCAGGGGGCTCTCCAGGCAATGATAAAGAAAATCATGGACCTTTAGGGATTGTGGATCTAAAGTTGATTTATTAAACAGTCAGAAGATTTTTTTTGCAGGAAATACTAGCTGTAAATGCATAAAAAAATCTGCAGGACTTCTCTGGAAATGTTTCTGTATTGATTTCATTGTTGCTTGAGTCAGATATGGATGTTTTCTTTTTATGCAAAATGCTGATGTGTAGCAATTTGTGACTGGGTTCATGCCTTCTGGAATTCTCTGTAGGGCATGTGAGTAACCACATTGAAACAGTTTGAAATTGGAAGAACCTCATTTTCCATTTCTTTTCACTTACTCAGCAACAAAAAACTAAAGACCAATGACAATCCTTCCTTCCCCTCCACTCATCTCATCTAGCGGAAGGGGGAAATATTTTTTAAAAAAAATCATTTAGTACTTTTAAAAATACTTAGACACGTAGTAAATTTGCCCCTGTGAGCCTTATGTCAACCCCTCCATTTTTTAAATCTCTGTAACAGTAGCGACTGTCCAGAGATTATTATTTCTTTTTATTTATTTACTGTGAGATGTTTTCTTGTGGGAAAGACAATGACCAGGTGCTGGTCCCAACACGTTCCAAGTGACATTCGTTTGAGAGGACCTCAGCTCAGCAGAGGGGTTAAGTCAAACAGCAGAAACTTACAATGGACAAGCAGAATGGACCTCCTTCCCAAAGAAGTGTTTCACAGTCTTCTTTCAGTTGTGTGCTTACTTGTATTGGACCTTGTCAATATTTGTGATACATATGGGGGAACCCCGGGGTACACACATGAACGCACAGCATGTCACCTACACAGTCAGATGTGACTGACACAGTGTTCTAGAACTGGAGGGAACTCAGGGAACCTGTGCTCAAGGGCGTTTGCTACAGTTGCTGTTCATTGTGGTGACAGTTTTGTCTTCTTTCCTTTCTTTTTAATTATACTTTATTCATTTGTATCCCCCTCTAGTTCCCTCCCTCCTCTCCTCCCAGTCCCTCCCTTCTTCTTCCTTCTCCACACACTCCCCTCCCCAAGTCCACTGGTAGGAAAGGGTTTCTTTTTCTTCCTTCTGATCCTAGTCTGTTAGGCCTCATCAGGAGTGGCTGCATTGTCCTCTTCTGTGGCCTGGTAAGGCTGCTCCCTACTCAGGGGGAGGTGATCAAAGAGCAGGCCAATCAGTTCATGTCAGAGACAGTCCCTCTTCCCATTACTATGGAAGCCACTTGGACACTGAACTGCCAGGGGCTACATCTGCTCAAGGGTTCTAGGTATCTATATGCATGGTACTTGGTTGGAGTATGATGAGTCTCAGAAAAGACCCCCGTGTTCAAATTTTTTGGTTCTGTTGCTCTCCTTGTGGACATCCTGTCCTCTCTAGATCTTACTATTATTTCCCACTTCTTTCATAAGATTCCCTGCATTCTGCCCAAAGTTTGTCCATAAGTCTCAACATCTTCTTTGATAGTCTGCAGGGCAGAGCCTTTCAGAAGCCCTCTGTGGGAGGCTCCTAATTTGTTTCCTATTTTCTTCTTCTTCTGGTGTCCATACTCTTTGCCTTTGGTTGTGGAGAAAGGGGAACCCTCCTCCACTGCTGGTGGGAATATAAACTGGTACAACCACTCTGGAAATCAATATGGCACTTTCTCAGACAACAAGAAATAGCGCTTCCTCTAGATCCAGCTATACCATTCCTAGGCATATATCCAAAAGAGGCTCAAGTACACAATAAGGACATTTGCTCAACCATGTTTGTAGCAGCTTTATTTGTAATAGCCAGAAGCTGGAAACAACCCAAATGCCCCTCAAATGAAAAATGGATACAGAAATTGTGGTACATCTACACAATGGAATATTACTCAGCAATGAAAAACAAGGAAATCCTGAAATTTGCAGGTAAATGGTGGGATCTGGAAAGGATCATCCTGAGTGAGCTATCCAAGAAGAAGAAAGACACACAGGGTATATACTCACTCATATAGATATATAATATATGATAAACCTACTAAAATCTGTACACCTAAAGAAACTAATCAAGAGGAAGGACTCTGGCTAAAATGCTCAATCCCCACTCCAACAGTTTTGTCTTCTTAAAGGAAGGAATTCAGTTGAGAGACACACATACTTTTGGCAGATGTCAGTTTAGCAAAGCTATGGAAAGCCTAGAAAGAGAGTTTGGAGTGGTCTCTCCCAAACAGGAGGAGTTGCAACCCAGTGGATTCTGCATTACTGAATTAAAATTTTTGTGGATTTTTATGAAGTGAGTGGTACATTCTTGGTGACCCTTTTCTTCTCCCAACTCATGATGCATTGGATCTGTGTTTCAGAGTATTTTCTTTTTCCACCTGTGATAGTTTTACACACATACGCACATACAATATATTGTGATTAAATTGACCTTATTTCCCTTCTTTCCACTTAGTCAATGAGTGACTGCACTATTAGAGAAAATGACACTCTTCCTCTGAAGCCACTAACAGTCATTAGCTCCTTAGGGAGGGATGGGGACTCTATACCTCCCCTATCCTTGGTTGAACATTGGAAGGTCAAACCTTATTCAGGCATCCATGGCTGCTGTGTGTTAGTCGGTGCTACTGCAATGCTATGTCTGATTGGTTTTAAGCCACATCATTTACATCCTTTTTTTACCCTCTCTTCTGTGATGTTTTCAGAGCTGGAGAGGCGGGTGAGTACTATAGACATCCCACTTAAGACAGGCCCTCATCAGTCCCTCGTTCTCAGCACTTTATCAAGGTATGAGGCTCGCCGTGAGCATCCACCCTTTGCAACAAGGAGTTTCTTTGACCCGGGCCGAGAGCCACAGCGAGTCTATGGTATTCAACTTCAATTTATTTAGAAGGCAGTTTGACAACACGTGTGTAGGGATGCACCCTCCTTGGACCCACACCCTCCCCTCCCACAGGCTTTTGACTAGGTTTGTAGTGTCATGTGCTTTCCTTCTCATGGAGTGAGCCTGGTGAGGCCCTAGAAAAGCCCCCATGGATGATGGGATTAAACCACTGTGTAAATGATAGTAGAATGAAGTCAAGGTCTTTTAAGGATGCAGAGTTTGGTAGAGTGCCCATGTGAGAAGATGTTCCGGTACCTTAGTTCCTGATGTAGAGGGAACAGCCTAACTGTGGCTTCAAGGAAGGAGCAATGTGAACATCAGGGGACAGATCTTCCAGGAACCAACAGGCGTTCTGCAGGCTCTGCATTCCCAACTCCTATTGGAGATGCCCAAGTCCTACATCAATCTTAGTATCATCTTCCAGTTGAGACTTTTGTTGTCTTTTAAATCGCCATTTCAGGCTAAAGCTGGAACCAGAGGTTATTAGAGTGGATAAGGCCGTGCAAACAGGAAACAGGACTTAGGCTGTCTGTGGGAAATGGAAACGCTGCTCTGAGTTGCCCGTCATGTTTAACTTCTGCCTCACAATTACTGTATCTGAGCTGCTAAAGCACAGATACAAGAAAATGAGAATGAAAACAACCAAATGTACTAACTCCCTATACACTTTAAATTATTCACTTGCATATATACTATTGGTTAAATTGTACAATGTAACTTTATCTAGCATCATAGCTGCCAAAAGGAAACCCTTAGCAAATGATCACAGCTATAGGGATTATTTAATTGTAACCCCCTGAAACTCCAGCCTTTTATTTATATATCCACACATGAAGAACAATATGAAATTAGACTCATATCTATCACTCTGCACAAAAATCAACTTCAAGTGGATTAAAGACCTCAGTGTGAAATATGAAATGCTGAATTTATGAGAACAAAACATAATCCATGCCTACGAGGCTTAGGTGTGGCAAAGAGCTTTCTGAACAGGACTCCATTGCTCAGAAATTACGGCCTAAGGAAGTAATTGAAAAGTGGATCCTCATAAACCAAAATGCTTCGATGGAACAAAGGAAACAACCAATCATATGAGAAAAGAACTTATGGAGTTGGAGAGAATCTTTGCCAGATACTCATCTGAATGAGATCGGTCTGCAGAATACACGAAAGCTCAAAAACAACAACCCCCCCCCAAAAAAAAAGGAACAAAATTTAAGTAAATATCCATTTTTTAAAATGGGCTATGGATCTCAAAAGAGAGCTCTCTTCTGACCCCCTAAGCTTGGCTCCATTATCAGTTTAAGCTAAATTCAGGGGGGAAATCATCACCTAGGTCCAATAGTTGAGCACAGGAAAGTCAAACTAGAGCATGAAATGTGTGGGTTCAAACCCAGTTTGTTCAGCTCCGACCTTGAGCATGTCAAAAGCTTTTATACAAGCTTTTCTATATACTATAAAATGGTGCTAATCACTGCATCTCTACCTCACAGTCTTAGTGTGAGGTAAGTTACATAATCCACCTGAAGCCCAAGACATACGGTCAAAACTCGATGAACACCCCAAGACATCAACCCCCAGCTGACGTCTCCTTGCAGGACTTGAGAACAGATGAACATTTTAATGTTAGTAAATATCGGCATTTGGAGAGAGCAGCACATATGTAAACCTAAGCTCCAGAGCTGGTGACATAGCTCAGTAGTTATTGATCATTTATAATAAAGTCTTGGGCTCAGTCTCCATTTCCAAATGACTCTAGATGTACAAAAAAATAAAAAATAAAAAGTACAGGTAAGCAAATGGGAAGTCAATGTATATTCGAGATTTGTAAAGTCTGTGTCTCTCCCTGTCTTCCCTGGAAGCAGAAAGTATGTCAGGCATACACAGAAAATTTAATAACCGATGGACATGCATAAGTGGTTAGTTTGGTAACTAAAAACACAAATACTAAAGTTACCCCCAAGACAAAATTTCTGGAAGCAGCCACCACCTAAAGAATGAGGGCTAAAAACGGGGGACGTGGGAATCTTTCCAAACTACAGCCTAGGAGGAAGGCTCTGGGGGCAGAGGTGACAGCCGTGGCAGCTGCAAACTCTACCCAGCCAGGCTTACAGGAAAGTACTGCTACAGGTTGTTGCTAGGGTAACTTTCTCAGAAGCAACATGTGGGAAGAAGAAATCAGCCTGAACCTACAGAAAAGTTTCTTCTCCCTCTACCAACTTGGTCATCAACTTCTATCTGCTGTGGTAGAGTCTGCCAAGAAGCCAGCTGGCTATGCAGAGGTGTGAAGCAGGGCCTAAAAAGCATGGAGGAAGTGGGGTTGGGGCTAAAACTTAATGATAGGGAACCAATCCTCTGTCTTTATCTGATACTGAGATTTTCCATCTATGAAAAAAATTAAGTGATGGAGCCCACAGATGAGCATACGCATTGCTCTCAGGAGATGAATCTCAGCAACCTGTGCTGGGTCTAGGGTCCCGTTTTAGAATCTAGAGACTATTTTCATGTAACATCCCTGGCTTCTGAACATGCGCGCTGAAGCTGCGCTGTGGTTTGCAGTCAAGCCAGGTGACGCTTTCTACGAGATGCTTTTCTACTTACCCAAAGTGTGTTGAAGTCCTCATGTTATGTAGGCTTCATAGAATAAATACGTATGACTATGTGTGCCAATTTTAAAAGGAGTAAATGGGCAAATAGATAAATGTGTAAATAAGATTTCAGACAAGAATAAAACAGTAGTATTAATTAAAAAAAATAAATACATAATGCAAACAATTACAGAACTATCACAGTATATTTTGTTACCATTTACAAGGATCGATATGTTGGTATGTGTTAGTTGAATTTCATAAATAATAAAAAAACAAAATCAATAAATGATGATTGATTAAAATAAATTCCTCAAAACTTGTGACTGGGAATGTCAAAACACAATCTTGACTTTTATGATTCCTAAGTTGAAGACCTGTGTGAGAGAGAGAGAGAGAAAGAGACAGAGACAGAGACAGAGACAGAGACAGACAGAGACAGAAACTGAGACAGACAGACAGAGATGCCCTGTGATAGCCTATTACTCTTCCCCTGTTCCCTTAAGATAGGGTGTCTCCCTCCTAAGGCTCGCCATTTTAACTAGGCTGGCTGGCCAATGAGCTCCTGAAATCCTCCTGTCTCTACCCTTCAATGCTGGGGTTATGGGCACTTGCAGCCATGCCTAGCTTTTACTTGGGTTCTAGGCGTTCAAACTAGGCTCTTCATGCTTTGAAGCTAACTCTCTTACCCATGAGCCAAATCCCTAGCCCTTCATTGTTCTTTTCACCATAGCACAAAAGTAAAAGGAAACAGAATGTAAATGCAACAAAAAAGTAGAAGGGTTTTGTTTGTTTTCCACAAAAATTAGACAATCAAGTTTTGGGGAGAAAAGCAGTAGTCCCTTTCTTTAACTTGAAATATCTTCAAAGTTCCCTTTTGTTTCAGATAAAGCCATCTGGAGAAACTTACACAGAACCAACCAAAAGTATCCAGATAGACTGAGCCTTTCCAGATGACCTAGAGTAATCTTTGCTCATACTAATACCAAACTTTCTGGACAAGGCACATTCTCACTGTCTAGTTTTGGGGCATACAATAGTTGATCTTAACCTGAACATGCTTCAAAATGTGCCCACCTCTCTGCAATGCAGCCTTTGATGTGTGAATGTATGTGTTTTCAGATCAAAGCTCTGTTTTTATTCTAAGAAGCCCTGATTTGAAAATTATCTGTTGTATTTCCTTGACTGCTACAATTAACAAGTTTTTCTTTTCCCTCTGCCAGAGTCTTGCCTGTGTTTCTCAGTTTCCCGCCCTCTTAGAGATTTCCACATTGGGTCATAGGAATGAGTTTCAAAAAATATGTCTGCTGAGATAATTCCTGTAGCTCCACCTTTATAAAGAATATATATGTATATATATATATACACAATACACATATTTATCTATTATCTATCATCTATATTTATCATCTATCATTGAAATTCTATAAATGCATGTCTATTTGAGTGCTCATATATGTAAGTCATATTTTTCTTGCTATGGGACTGCATTCTAGCATGTATGTAACCTGGATCTTTGCCTCATAAACACTTATCATGTATTTTTTTTAGCCTAACATTTATTTCTCCTCCATTTCTCAATTTATATATCATCTCCTTTAGGCAGTCTATATTCATACACTCTGACTAGGACTTAATTTGCTTTAAAAAGTTCAAATAGCATGTGTTAATTCCATGGGTATGGATTTGATTCTTATTTGACATTATGATTAAGGAGGACAAGGTTGCATGTAGCTTGCTTTTTTGTTGTTGTTGTTTTCTCCACAAAGTTGACAGCCTTTCAAATACAACAACAGTACCATTGCAGACCACCAATAAATATGTGTTTAATAAGATGCTGATGGACTACTCTGCTTGAAGTGTGAGGCTGTATCCTGTGTACCAGCTGTCCTACTGTCCTGCCAGATCCCTGTCCCAATTATGAAAAAACACAAGAAGAAGACAGAGAAATAACTCACAACTCGTCCTTGTCCCGGCATGCCCCAGTCTTTGTCTTTTTTTTTTTCGCTAGCTGCCAAGCCTTACTCATTCTTCATTAGAGTAGGTATTTTTGTAGTTCAAACAGCCTATGCTTTCTCTTTATTCATGAAGAGAATAGGACTGAGTGTGTGGAATTGCTGGCTTTGCTCCTAGACAGAAGCTTGAAGAACCAGAAAGCCCATGACATATTTCTTGTCTACTGTCTGAGAGTTTTCACACTGACATCAATCAGTGGTCAGTGAAGAGCTGCAGACTGTGTGGGATGGGATGGGAAGAGGAAAAGGAATGCTACCAGTTCATCCAAAACATATTTCTCAATCCTTTGACAGCTGTTGAGCAATAAGACAAGATGCAGTTAATTTGGGATTGTTTTTGTTTTTGTTTTTGCTTGTGACTGATGCTTTTGAGAGGCATGATGGGAGTCTAGAGTGATACAGTAGGTACTGTTTTTTTTTTCTTTAAAGTCACATGACCATGAGAACATGCAACAAAAGCACAAAGATAAGGTGAAACGCCATTGATGTTTAGACATATCCTTATCAGGAAAATTTGAAACAAAGTTCCAGAAGATTGTTAAACAATTAGTTTAATAACAAAAACTTCTATACAGTTATATTTTTTTACACATTTTACTATTTTCTACCAGTGCTTAGGAGGCAGATATAGGAGGATCTTGAGTTCAAATCAATCCTGGACCACACAGGGGAGTCTAGCCTAGATTATACCAGGAAGTTCCAGATGACTCTCAGTGGTGAGCTTATGTTTCAAATCAACAAACAAACCAGATTTCAGATTTTTCAAGGCCTCGACATTACTTCTAACTATTCCCACACTGGGGTTCCCAGGCACAATATTGAAAATTTTAAAGGACAACATATACTTAGACACATTTATCTTGGGGGGTGATCATGGTTCTCATCGGTGGAACTTTTTACATATTTGTGGTGACACATAACCAGAGCGATTTCCAAAGACTCATAGAAAAGAATCGTGAAACCAGCAGATCAGCTCAACCGGGAAGGGCTGTGAGGAAGCCCAACAGGGAGGAGATTTTTCATCTACTAAAAGTGGACCAGTTAGCCCACTGTGACTTCACGCATGCTGGGAAAAGGCACGGGGCTTCTGGTTTAAAGACAAAGGGCTTTGTGTTTAACAAAGGGCATGAGCCTCCTCATACTGGTGTCTGAATACTTTTGAAAGGTGCTAGAGGAATAGTCAACACAATTGTTTTGTGGTAAACTCTGGAAATTAGATGCTAAAGAGTCGCTAGATACATGTCCACCCTTTGTTCTGGAGGTAGGAACCACCTCTCACTCCCAGCCCTGGCTGCTCTGCGCTAGTATCGGGAAGACTTGCTGAGTTCACACGTATGAGACACACAGGAAAGTGTGAGAGCCTTGTGTGGAGGAATTAAGGTCACTTTTTCTTTTCCTATTAATGCGTCTTCATTTAGGTCGAGAAAGTGGAGAGAATTCTCGAGATAAAACCAGTTGCTTGTGTTATTACAGTTAGCATCAGCGACTGGTATGTGGTTGTATTTTGTTTCTTCTGTTCCCTACACTCATGGCTCAGAGTAATACTTACCTTGTTTATGAAAGCTTATGAGGATTTATTATTCATACGAATTCTGAGAGGGATAAAAATAAGCTTTGCTACTAACCCCCGTCACCAGAGAAGAGGCAACAATAATGAGGTAAATGTTCAAACACAGAGTTATTGTAAGCTGACTTTGACCACACTGCTTTTAACACCAAAGAGTGCCAAGCCAGGTTTCAACAGCCTCACCTAGTACAGAAAATGACTATTATTTCATAGCCGAGTCACACTGATGAGGAGAAATGATGCTATGCACCATCCACATATACGTAAGAAGTAAAATGAGACCACTTAAAATGGCCATGCTGTTGAATGTGCAGGCACACACTCAAGGAACCATTTCCTTTATCTGGCAGTATCTGATAGCATGTAAACAAATGTGACCCTTTCCTCGCAAAATAAAGATGCATTAAAAAATGGTTCTTCGGCCAGAAGAAAAATCTAAAGAAAAAGTGCTGTCCCTCTGATAACAATGGGTCCTTTGGAGATGACATGGTTCTATCCTGAGCCCTAAAATAGTTCATTAACCAGACACAAATAGATCATTTAGACCTACCTAGGGGATCATGCTAATTAAGCTGCTGTTTACCCACCTATGTCCCAATTTTCTATGAATGTGTGAATGCACTGAGTCTCATTCAGCACATCTGTGTTGAAGAAAGAGAGAATAACACACTTTCAAGGATCTCCAGCTTCCTCAGTGTCCACGCTCAATGCTTCCACAGTCTACCCTGCCTATAATATCCTCCCACAGTGTACTCATGCTTTAGGAGAGCAGCTCAGATAGAAATACAATGCATTCTGAATTTTTCAATATTCCTTTTGAAGGTGGTGCAATATATATATATATATATATATATATATATATATATATATTTGTTCCATCTGTTTTGTTCAATCTCCAAAGATACAAGCTTCTCATGAGCGTAGTGTGCTGGATGAGTCAGGGAACTCTGACTTGCCTCTATATCAAATATAAAAATGGTGGACATTATTATGCCTATACATAACTCAGTACGAAGATATACAATGCCTATCTTGGCATGCATTTTGTAGTTACCTCATTTTCTTTTTGCTAAATTCAAGAAGGTCATTTTTCCTACCTGCCAAAGATTCAGTCTCAGCTTGGTCAACTTGAATACCTGTGTATTTTCTTTCATAAACTCCAGTTCTAAAAATAACTTTGCTAAATCTGTAGTGTTTAAAACCTCCAATCTCCAGCTGGTATAGAAGTCACGGCCCCACAGGTACTGTAGATTCACCCTAACCCCTTCCTTCTTTAGCAAGAAGGTTAGATTAGATTACCCAGAATCCCCATCACCTAAGAGCCTCTTCCTTGTAATTTCTGATCCTGTGATGCCACCACCTAAATTCACACTTGGACAGTTGCAACGAGGTGCAGGACCTTCTCCCTTCGAGACCCCATAGCAAAGTTTCTATACCTCTAGTAATTACACCTGGCCTACAGGATTTCAAAAATATGTATGTAAGAATGATTCTCTATCTCTTCTGTGGATTCCATCTCCAGGAATCTCAGACTTACCGGCAGACTTTCTAGCCCAGTGTCCCATTCTCTACCTACCTTTGTTTACATCTTTCTCTCTGTCACCTGTAACTTCCTTTCTGGCTTTTAGTCATGTTAAGGTGACGTCAACAATCCCCCTTAGACAGCTCATCCTATTAACTTTTCTTCTGCTCTTAGCTTCCATGCTTTCTGTACTTCATAGTCACACTTCACAAAGGATTAAGTTAGGTCAGAGTCTAATTTACTCATACGGCTACTCATATCGTACCACTGTAATTGCTTTCATTACAATGACTTCTGGGTCATAAAATCTAAAATAAATTTCCATTTGTTTTATATAAGACATTTCAGTTGCCTTCAAATACTTATTAAATTTCTCATCTCATGGTATTTAAACCCTATCTTAAGTTTTACTTCCCTTTTTTTTTAGCCCACTTTGTGTCTTCAAGTTTACCTTAATCTACATTAAATACAAAATGTTCATTTTAAGGCTTCTCATATTCTGACTCCAAGTGCTTCTGTACTTGTGATTGTCTTGTGTTTACAGATTATTTTCAGACTACCCACTCAGCCCAGATCTCTTCAACTTCCAGAACCATGTATTAACTTATCTACTTAACATTTTCTCTTGGGAACTCAATGCCATCTAAAACTAACACCTTTCAATTAGAACTCATGAACGTGTCCTTGCCCACCCCAGCATGCCTGTAAAAATGTCATCTTACCTTTCCCTATCAGAAAACCGAGTAATTCTTGACACTCTCCTTCTTAAACCCCGCTGATTCCCTTGTACCAGTTCAATGTCTGGACCACACCCATGTTTTTTCTCAGTGATGGCTATCGTAGGTTTCCCTAGGGTCTATCTACTTCCACCCTACCTCCCTTCCAAAGCATTCTGAAAGCTTGTCTTCCTAACAGGTGCCATGTTTCAAAAAATTTACCCGCGTCACTCTTTTATTCTCCAGCGTTGCTTACCAAAAAACAACGGGCAGCCATATCATCGCTAGACACTTTCTCTGTATTCTTTGCTGACCTTTGCTTTCTGGGATACTAGCTCATCTTTGAGGAGCTCAAGTTTATGTGTTTTCTGTCATGGCGTTGGATAAGCACTGTCCATTCTTATGGTGTGGTATTCTCTCATACTCTCACCTAGATAACTGTAGTTGATTCTTGAGCACCCAGATTAAGTATCCTTCACTTAGGAAAGCCTCCCTTTATCCTTTCCTCAGGTCATTTTTCTCTCTTCCCTGTTCTCAGGGCCTATGCCTCCCTCTGCTGTAATGCTCATTGCATGAGCAACTGTTCATGCTTTCCCCAGTTATTAGATGAATGTCTTTCCTTTCTACCAAAATGCAATTTATACAAAAACACAGATGAGTCTGGTTTTGGTTACCAGGGATTATCACAATGAAAGACATGTGTGAGGCAGGCAATAAATAATTGATGGCCTAAGAAGTGGAAAAAAAAAAAACAATAGTTAAGAAATTAAGCACATAGAATACAAAAAGGCTAATGGAACTACGAAAGATAGACATGAAGGAGCGAGAAAGAAAAAAAACACGAGAAAGAGAAATTTAAAACTTGTTTGGTAAGAATAACAACAAAAATCAACTTATCAAGTGTTTGGTACATGCTAAGCACTGTATTAAGATCTTTGAAAGAATCATGAAGAATGAACTTGATATGAGACAAAGGGAAATCTTGGGAGCACAGTGTGTTCAGATGTCATGATACAGATCTCTGTCTGGCCGGGTTACTTTAGAATCTTCAAGCCTGGAATTATAATCTTGAATTAAATATTTAGGATGCTACAGAGAGCCTAGGGGCTTTCACAGGCAACTCATGTGTCTTTAAACAATACATTAATAAAAATAATAATAATAACCCAGAGCCTTGATCTGGATCAAACACAAGACTCTGTTTAAAGTAACAAGGTTAACTATTAAATGGCCACTTTTCTATTATAATAAAATGCTTTGATTAAAAAAAAGACATATGGGCATCAATAATTATTTCATTTCTGATGAGAGACAAATGGATACTAGTCTTGGTATCTCCATTAGAAAATAAGTAGTTTATGTTCTTGTCCTCGTCTTCAGGCAAAAGACTGGATGTCCCACACTTTAAACCCAATGAATGAGAAAGCAGCAGTTAGAGAAATCATAAGTAAGCATAAACAGGATGTTGAAATAATTTGAATTTGTTTCCTGGTTACACCCAGGTGCAGGGTCTGTGGGGATCATATCACACGGGCATCATGCTTTCCTGTAACATATACCCACAACTCTTCTTTTCTCTTAAGAGATGGGAGATCATGTCTAATGGCTTGGCATTCTGTACAAGGTCAGCAGTTCAGACATGAGGAAGAGCTGGTTTGTCTCAGAACAAGCTGTTTCCAGGTCCCTGTGTTCTTCCACATGACTGAGGAATAGACCATGGGACAGGAAAACCACTGTGACTGCCAGTGCTATGAAAGCTTGAAGTAACTTGAGATTTAAAAAAAAAAGTCATTTCATTAGACACGACTATTAACTAGCTAGTGTTTACTGAACTATGTGGCATAGTGTTTTACATATACCAATTAATTGCCATAATAGCTATTGAAATGGACATTATTATTTTTGGTATTCAGATGGGAAAACTGAAATGGAGACATGCTTCAGCTGACCAACAGTACCACGAAACAGACAGAGGTAGTACAAGGGGAAAACTTTTTCTCAGAACACAGTAGCCTATGGGAGCTCAGCTGGGGATGATTTTTAGAAGACTGAAAGTTTGAGTTTTCCTAAAAGTTTAATGGGGAAAAGCTATTTTGTCTCCAGCAAGGAGAGGACTCCATTCATAATCCAAGAAGACCTTATTTTGAAGAACTATATGTTCTACGACATCATTAGACTTAAAACACCACAAACAAACCTACTTTGTCAGTTATTGTCATCCTAGTCTGAGTTTCTTATTCTTGATTTCTCTTATCTGTATTGGCACATTTAAATAGATATCAACCTTCTGAACAGGACACATAAAGCAAACAAACAAACAAACAAACAAAAAACATGTCAATCTTTCCTGATGACACAACTGTTGGGAAGAGCCCCTTACAGTCTTGCAGCCACTACAAGAATACATTATTTCTAGAAATCTCTTAATGAAAGGAGTAATGATTTAATTTGCAAATCAAACTGAACAACCATTTTTTTTTTTGTTTATATTGATAGGAAGAACATACCTTTGATGTGTAAGTTGTAATTTTCTTACCTAAATCTCTTCCTAGAACTTTTTATTCAGTTTAGGAAAAACTGCCTTGTTGGTTCAAGAGAGTGTCTGATTTCTCAGTGTTTGAAAATGGTTTGGAAATTTTAGTGGCTAAAGTGCTAACAGTGTGTCTATTTCCATGCCCACCCAATGGAAAATGTTTCTAAATAGGGCAAAATCTGGCAGTAATTTACCAACTCAGGAAATTAATTGGCACACACAATTGAGATTGAGAAAAGAGATGGACATAAAATAGGAAATTTCACAGCATGGACTCTGATAAAACACTTGGCAGCTTTGAAAAATACAAGAAAGCACAGAGGCTAGCTATCCAAAACACAGTCATATGAAAAACACGAGAATGCAGAGAGGCCACTACCCAGGACACTGTCATAGCAGAAGGGTGATTATGCTCTAGAAATATTTTTAAAGCTTTATTTCTTTTTCTTGTGTGCACATGAGTATTTGCTTGCTTGAACCTGTGTGCACCAAGTACGTATAGTGCCCTCAGAGGCAAGAAAACTCTGTTGGGCCGCTGGAACTGGAGTTAGAAAAGTTTCTGAGCTTCCATATGGATGTTGGAATGAAACCTGGGTCCTCTGCAAGAGCTCTGCACGCTCTTAACTGGGAAGCCATCTCCAGCCTGTAGAGGTTGTTTTCTTCAAACACACTGCATAACTCTATGGGAAAAGTGAAGCCTTCAACATTACCTACTAGAAGATAGTTCTAAAGTGCTGTGTTTTGGCATGGACCTCACACCATCTTCTTAAATATGTATAGTTCTTCTCCATGAAGTTTCTCAGGAGATGATACAACCTGGAAGGTTCTCTAATTAGAAAGCATGAAGATCTACAACTATCGTCCTTTGATGCAGGAAAATCCAGAAAGGACAGCTTGTTGGCTGATGCAGGTTGAGGCATTCTTCTAAATTTAGCATTCTCTTAAAAGCACACCTCAGGCTTGCCATGTCTCATTCCATCTCCTTATTGTACAAAGTTAAGTGTGTGCTGATATTATTATTATTATTATTATTATTATTATTATTATTATTACTACTACTACTGCTGCTTTTGTAAATAAGCCAAGTTCAGAAGGTGACACTAGCTGAAGGAAGACTGGGGGATCTGTATGAAACAGACTAATGAAATTGTCATGAAAAGAGCAAAGAATGAGCAAAGAATGGAAGTTAGATGGCCATCCTGGCTTCCTGCAGACTAAATATTAAAAATTAGAAAGCTGTCATCTTGCCAAGCTTTTTTGACTGCTGTTTCATCAGTTGGAATTTCCCGTCTTATCCCCAGCTCTCTGGAAGCTGCTTGCTTTTGAAGCGGTACATAAGGCAATGAGAGTTCGGGTCTTTCAAACAAAGGCAGCCGGGCTAATACCTAAGCTCTAATCCAGGCAAATGTTCTCAACCCCCATAGACTTACTTAACTGCTGCAGGCAACTCATTGTTATTCTCATTGCTATAGCTAATAATACCTGCATTATTATTAGAGGAATAATGCACATCGCGCACACACAAAAATCATTGAGTGTGCTATAATAGATAAAATGTAGAAAACCTTCAAACCTTAATTGGTAGCCCCATGAAGTTTTTAGAGACTGGTAGCTGTTGACGATAACAATAACAATGGTAAGAAGAAATTTGGTGAAAGAAAGGAGTTAAACAAACGGAGAAAAGCAACTAAGGTTGCATCGGCAGCTGCGTCTCATGATGTGTTTGAGGGCTCTGCTCAGAAGGCACAGAAGGCAACTCCACTTTGGACTTAGAGCCAGGGATGGCTGCACTCTTAACTACTGATGTCTTCACCATTCTCCCAATCACTCGGTACACATGACTTGTACATGTCCAGTTATCCTTCCCTTAATGTGATACCTGTAACCCCGAGAGCCACAGTCCATCATACCAGTCCATTCTGGGAGGACGGTGATGTTACATTGTCCCTTCATCTCTTCATATCACTTTCCTTATAGTTGGATCCAGCAGGCTGTCCCAGCCCAATTTGACATAGACGCTGAACCAGTGGTAATGTCCAATACACTTTAGTATTTTCCCAGTTAAAATGTACAAAAAGGGGGAACTGTAGAGAGCTGCGTAATGCCGCGCCTTAAAGATGGAGCTGGTTTCCGCCTTCCACCTTCCCGATGGTGAGTGCTCTCTGTCACAAACAACTCCACATTTGGCTAAGGCTGAGGATCTGGCTTGCTTCCGCATATGTGGACCTATCTGCATTGCCCACGAGGCACGCTGGGGTTGGCTACCCAGAGGCTATTTTAAGCTGTGGGCTGGCTTTCCCCAGGGTCCGAGGATTGTTCAAGGTTCCTGAATAAACTGCATTGAGAAGAACAAAAAAAAAAAAAAAAAAAAGATCAGAAAGAAGGAGAGGAGGACCTCCCCTATCAGTGGACTTGGGAGAGGCATGAATGCAGAAAGGGGGAGAGGGTGGGACCAGGAGGGGAGGAGGGAGGGACTTATGGGGAGATACAAAAGGAATAAAGTATAATTAATAAAAGTTAAATAAAAAATTTAAAAAATGTACCTGCCTTTTAAATGGCTGTACCAGTAAAGGTTCCACCTGAACAGCAGAACCAGTAAAAGAGACCATCTGTTCTCAGTGTCCATGGGGGCCTGGTTTTAGGCTCCACAATCTGAGAGGCTCAAATTTCTTGTAAATAATTGCAATGTTTGAAAAAAAAAAACCTTATTTATACCCTCTCGTATATTTTAAACCATTTCTTTTTTGTCGTTGAGTTGTTTTTTGAGACAGGGTTTCTCTGTGTAGCCTTGGCTGTCCTGAACTCACTTTGTAGACCAGGCTGGCCTCGGACTCACAGAAATCCACCTGCCTCTGCGTTCCAGAGTGCTAGGATTACAGGCATGTGCCTCTGCGCCTGGCTTTTAAATCATTTCTTAAAAACCTAGAACATCAAATACAATGCAAGTACTATGCGCATAGTTGCTATACTGCACTAATATTTAGGATACAGCGATAAGAAAAGTTACAAACATTCTTAGCACTGACAAGTTTTTTTTTTTCTTTCTAATCTTTTAAATGATGAAATGTTAAATTTTCAATGTGCAACTGTTGTGTGTCATACTTTCTCGGTAGACACAGCCTTCACCCCAGAAAGGACAGACTAAAGTAAACATACCCAAGTCCAACTTGGTGAAACAGTAGATTGAGGGGCCGCTTGGAAGGATCAAAAGCGGGAGCATCAAAAGCACGGATGTCTCAAAACCAGGGGCGTCACAGAAAATTACCCCCCACCCCAATCTCCAGCCTGGGGGAAGAGTCATGAAAGAGGCAGCCTGGAGCCCTCTGCACAGCTTGCAGACAGCTCAACACCAGGAATACCTCCTTTTCTCTGAAGTTCAGATGGTCAGTTACCTTCTTCTGCAGGGATTTACTTCTTTTTATATTGCTACCTAGGAGCCCCAGGGTTCTTGTTGTATCAGACATGTGACCTTTTGTTACCTTTGCTTACCTCCTGAAGCCCTGGGGAGCCTCCGCTCCCTCCTGGCAGGAAGGTTTCACTCCTCAGGAAGCTGCTCTACAGAGAACAACAGATATATAGGACTAAATTAATGTACAGCTACATTGATTTCGTATACATATACATACACACATATACTCTGCTGCATTTTAAGGACATGGTTTATATCATAGGCAGCTCACAAAGGGAATGTGGACTCTGCAGGGTAGTAGAGTTTAAGCCCTCCATCAAGCTAGGCTTGAGGGTCATAGGGAGTGTCCCAACATCCGGGCTCTCTCTATGCAGTGATGTGAGCTCCTGAATCAGAAGCAGTGCTCTGTGAAACACAGTGGCATTTGGATAAGGCATTTTGTATGTCTATCAGTGGCAGATATACTGTGTCCAGGTCAGAGAAATCCATGTTCAGGATAACATTCCACGTAAGTGAGAGCGAACTGGTTTGCTCCATGAAGGGAATCATTCAAGTGAATTGTGCAAAACTGGAGACCTAGTCTCTCCTCTTGGCCAATTGGACACTCAACAGTGTCTGTAACCAGTTTGGCTTTCGCCTCGTGGGTTCTCCTCTAGGGCTCTAGTCGGCTGCATTAGCTAAATTGCTGCCCACTTGCAGGCTGTCCTTGACCTCAGCCTCTTAAGGATGGCCTAGCAACCTGTGGTACTGCATTGTCTATGTTTGGACAGCGTTTAAATGCCAGGAAGAACCACCTGCCCCCGTGTCTCACATTCTCCTCCTTATCCCATTTGTTGCAGGAAGCAGTCATGAGTGCAGGGAGCATGGGCAGAGATCAACAGCATTTAGAGCTCCTCCTTGCTCAGGTTGACAATGTCTTCAGGCCAAGAGTAAAATATTTAGAGAAGGTGTCCGGGGTGCCACAGGTCTCCAATGCAACATGAGTTTTAATTAGGAGAAGCTAGTAAAGCAGAAATGTCAGCCATGAGGCTTGGTGTCATGCTACCACGCATGGCATTGAGGGAGGGGGTAGATTACCAGTGAACAATTGTGACCCTGCTTCCTAGATGTGACTTTTCCTTCACAGTGTCTTTATATGTGAAAACCAGACATGCTATAGTCCCAGGACTATACAAACAAATGAGTTTTATAGCACCTAGGAAATGTTGGGATTGTTTTGGCTTAGAGTTGAAAGTATCTACTTAAATCAGTTTTTCTAATTCTTTTCAACACATGCCAGGACAGTGCTGAGGTCAGGAACTGACCACATATTTTATTAATATCAGGCAATAGAAATAAGTGTGAATATAATGACAAACTTTCATGCATGTCTTGGCTAATCAGTGTCTTCTCTCCATCCCCTATTGTAAAGCAAAATCCTTTTTTTTTTCCTTTTCTATAGCACAAAATAGGTTCAAGGCACCAAGGAATCATAAATACCAATTTTTCTAAAGGGCAGATCTATATAATTCTCAGGTTATATGTTTTAAAAAATTTGTTTGTTTGTTGCTGGTGTGATGGCTCTTGCAGAGAACCCAGGGTTCTGTTCCCAGCGCTTACATCAGACTACTCACAACAGTCCATCATTCCAGTTTGAGGATATCTTATGCAATTTCCTACCAATAATTGGGTTGAGTGCAGTACTTGGGCTATTAATACAAAGTTGATACAAAATTGTTCACATGTAAGAGAAAAAAAAGGTCCATAACACAATCCATCCTACATTAAACAATGTGCTTTATTCAATCTAACGTAGTTTGAAACTAAGTATTCTAACACTACAGACCAACCACGTTATAGAAATGGCATGCGTCTGAAGCCTCTAGCTTAACTATACGCATACAAACCATGACTAGAATAGCCAGCTGTAAAGTTTTAGAACGTATCTATATTCTGCCAGTGTCTATCTTGAATTTTACTTCATTCAAGTTACATTTAAACTTCTAAGTATGGATTTATGTTTATTTTCATATTTATGCAACTTAAGCATCATAAATTATTCTTAACTTATCCTGTACAGCAGATCAATTTTATTTTTGGTATTTATCAATTACATGTGTAGAACATTTGGGTTACTTGTTAATATTTTTGTCGCTATAAATGATTTTTTTATTTTAATTTTGATAAAATGTGGTGCATTTGGAGCCTGGAATTTCCGTTATGCGATTTTAAACAGCTTTATTAACGTCTAATTTTCAAACCAAAGAGTTTACCCACTTTAAATAAAAATATGCAATATTATTCATCCCAGAATTCAGTGGTTGTACATTTCCTTTAGCTAAAGATCTCTGGCACTCTGGTACCCATTTTCTCTGACTACCTGCTACCATCTGCATCCTCAGGAAAGCACTGAAATGCCTGTTTCTGTAGGCTTCTACAATGATGTTTCAGAGGTTCAACCATACTCTAAGATATATTTGCAACGTAATTGTTTCATTGTTGAGTGCATAATTATGGCACATTTGGTTTGTCCATTTACTAAAGTATCTTTGAGTTGTTGCAATTTTTACCCTATTGTGAATACTGATGGATTAAACTATGTACGTTTGTGTGTATTTGAATATAACTTGAGGTGAAGACAGATGAGAAGTTTCTTATTATCTAATAATTCAGCTTTTAGAAGCCATTGAAGAAGTTGCCTCATCATCATTTGCTCTGGGACTAGACAAGGACCCTAGCTCTGTCACTTCATTGCCAATATTTGATGGTGTGTGTGCGTTTTGATGATAGTAATTTTGGTGTCTGAGAGTGGTTTGTATCTCACCTATGAGTCATCTTGATGAAACACCTTTCCATTTATAAAATCCTTGTAGCCAATGTCTATTTAAAGCTTTTTGATTATTTTAAAGTTGACTTTTTTCTATTGAAATATTCATCTTTACATATTTCACCTACAAAGAGTTTATTAACTTTTAGTTTGTAAATATCTTCTCCAAGTCTGTTGCTTAGATTTTTATTAAGTTAATGACGACTTTTGGCACATAAACCCTTGTGTTTTAATGAAAGCCATTTCATCATCATGACCTTTCCTTTTATCACAAACACCTAATGTTATAATTATGGAATCTTAATCTAACTGAAGGTCACAAAGATTTACTTCTATATTTTCTTCCAAACATTTTATAATTTTAGCTCTTATATAAAGATTTAAATCCATTTAAGTTAATTTTGTATATAATTTGATACAATAGAATAAACTTATCTTTTGTTAAATAGATACCCAATTTCCCCTGTACCATCTGTTAGAAAGATTATCTAAAATCATCTTAAATTGCTTTGTTGCTCTTTTGAAAATTAATTGACCATAAATATAATGGAATTTGGGGATTCTCAATTCTGTTCCATTTTGTCTGTGTCTGCCCTCATGCTAATGTCATGTTGCTTTGATGACCATAGTCTGTATTGCATGCTTTACAAAAGGGGGAGCATAAAACTTCACATTTGAGCGTCTTGAAACTTGTTTTTGCCATTTTTACATACTTTTATTTTACATATATTTCAGCTTCTCAGTTGTTACAAAAATGTGTTGGGATAAATTATTTCAGGAAAGCTACTGATTAACTTCAAGAGAATCATGGTACCAATCATGGTACCAATAGTGAGTCTGCCAACTAATAAAAAGGGTGTGCCTCTTCGTTTAGACATGCTTCAGCATCTCTTGCCAATGCTTTATAGTCTGCTCTTGTTTCTTTATATTTATACCAATGTATCTTAATTTTGTTGTAAGTCTTTGATTTTTTTCCATGTGCTTGTTTTATGTCTGCCTTTATTTGCTGAAAACATGGTACACATACATGTAGATTTTTTTATTTATTTATAGGGCTTTCTGCCTGCATACCAAATCTCACTAGAGATGGTTGTGAGTCTCAGTGTGGTTACTGGGAACTGAACTTAGGACCTTTGGAAGAACAGCGAGGTTCTTAACCTCTGACCCATCTCTCCAGTCCATGTAGATTTTTTAAAGCAAATTAAAGTATTTATATTAATTAAAATAAAATTGCACTACTGGTACTGGAAAACTTACACTTTTCACTAACAAAATCATCTTCCTTAGCTCATTTTTGTATTGTTTCTGTAATAAGAATTACAACTTATTTTTGTCATGTTCATCTTTTGTTCTAGGAAATTCATGTGTCAACTGTTAGTCCAGGACAAAATATTTCTAAAGTTTTACATTCAATTCGTAATAAAACTGAGGAATGTCTCGTGTATTAAAGTTGGCTTTATAATTGCAAATTCTATCTTAAATAGGGGGCAAAATAAGATTTTATGACTATAAAACAACTCACATTCAAAAGATACTTTGATGAATCTGAAATTTAAGTAGAAGCAGACCTTCCTATCCATGTTTGCACAGGTCTGGCCAACCATGGATAAAAAGTGGAGGGGAAACAACAGATTTACATTCAAGGGTCATGTACAGACTCATTTCCTATCATCATTCTCTAACCAATGCAGTATAACTAATGTGCAGTATAACTGCACATAATTATTATATGTGCAAATAAGTACATCACATACATGTGAGTAATTTGGGTGGCTTAACACACGGAGGAGTGCAACAAATGCAACCACTGCTTTATTTGATTTGTTTACATTTAGAGCTGCGCATTTTTATTTTGCACGGTGTGTGCGTGTGTGTGTCTGAGTGTGGTTGTATGTGTGTGTGTTTGCTCATGTGTGTGGGTGCTAAATCCCTTGAAGCTAGAGTCCCTGGTGTTGTGAGCTTCCCAATGTAGGTGTGAAGACTCTCCACTCCTCTGAGAGAGCAGAAAGCACTCTTAATGGTTGAGCGGTGTCTCCTCCTCCCTCATCCACTTTATACAGGGGATGCGACCAAGTCCAGACTTACATCTCTATGGAAAGTTCTGGAACCCATGCCTGCAGATACTGCAAGACAACTGCATTGCTTTACCAATTTTTTTTTTCTTAATTTGTGATTAAAATTTCCCACGGCTTACTAAAGAAGTTCTAGAAATCTTGACATTATAGGTATACGGCAAGCCTGACCCTAAACTTTGCCCAATGATCAGTGATAGAAACACTGTGACAGAACTAGACCCCCACTTTGTAGGAGGTGGTGCTGTGAAACACCACCACAAGTATCAGAATCAACAGTCCCAGGCAATGGGTTGTGAGTGACAAAGTACTGGGAAAACAGGAGGATAAGATGGATTTCATTTGGAACAACTGAAAGCATTAACACATGGAATAAAGTCAATGTTGTTTGCATCCAACAGAAAGGGCACTATTTTAAGCTTTGCTATGATTCTTTCCACAAAATGGGAACGGGTCTCTTCATGCTTGGCTTATTGACGCCTGTGTTCAATATTTGAATGTTAGTGTAATTAATATTTACTTTAAGCTTCATCATTTTAGATTTCTTAAATATCTTGCATTATTAATTAAACTTTGCAAGCCTTAGAAAACTAAAATTTGATTAGTGAATTTTCCTTAAACTTATTTTTCATATAATTTTACAATTGGGTGTTGTTTTAAGAAAAAAAAATTACCAGTGTGCTTTTATTCATCAAATGTAATTGCTAAAGTGAATTATTATTATTTCTAATGGGTAGTTCATGTTCTAAAAGAAACTTTTGAGCTTTTTTAATAAAGCTTTTATTCTCATCATAAAACAGAATGATTAGTTTGAGAATTACAAAACAATCTGGAAAAAAAACATTCTCCTCAAAAAGTTTTTTTAACACATATTTCTTGGGTGTGTTCTACCAAAGGCCAAGGCTGGAGACAGCCAACTGTCTGAGGTGGTAAAAAGAATAGTTGGACACAAACCAGCGAGGACATTGTGGAAGCCCTGCTATTTCCAATTATAAACAAAGAGTCAATTCAGGTCAATGACTATAATCCAGCGAGATTGGGCGCAGTTGCTAGGTTTACTCTATATCACTTTGGGTAGTAATTCAAGAGACTAATATGTGAAAAAACTCTGTTAAATACAGAATATTTCCAAGGAACAAAACAAGTCCACGTAGCAAATTTGGAAGAGTAATTGACGAAGATGAGGCCCTTGATAATTATGTTTTTAGCTGAAGAGCCCAGCCATGACAGAGCCCATATTTCAGAACAAGTACATGGGGTGGGAAGCAGAACAGTGGCGAAGGCATTTGCTTAGCATTCAGAAAGCCCTGGGTTCAAGTCCCAGGGCCAACACCAAGCAAAACAGAATGAAGGAATGAATGTTATTGAACACCAGTTTGTTTGTCTAGTCAGTCACTGCTTTGTCTGAAAGGTCACGCCATGAAAGAACAGTGTGAAAGAAAGAGCTCCCAGAAGTCCTAAATCATAGGCTCACATTCAAGGCATGGCTCATGGCTTCAAAATGTTGTTTATTGTGACATTTTCCCCATCACACACTCTGCCAGCAGAACCTCACTTTTTGGTTTGGTTTGTTTTTGAAGACATGATTTCTCTGTGTAGCACTGATTGTCCTACACTGGCTTTGTAGATAAGGCTGACCTCAAATTTACGAAGATCCATCTGCCTCTGTCTTCTCCAAGTGCTGGGATTAAAGGCATGTACCACCAGGCCTGGCTAGCCTCACATTTCTTTACAGTGTGGCCATCAGTTTTTTGCTCTATGGCAATCAAAACAATCCATCAAAAGGAAATACAGTAAACCTCCATAATCGAGGGACTATATTTAAGAGTTGTTTATTTTGTCCTCATGAACTTGATATCTTGATATATTTGCCTTTTCAAATGTGCTTCTAATGTCTAAGATCTATGCATAAGTTAAAAAGAAGATACAATAAACCAAACAGTCCCCTACTCCTGAATCAGTTACAAAAGCGCCCTGCCAAGAAGATGGTTTTGAGTTATTTATAGTCTACCTCATCAATTATAAAATAATATAATAGTATGCCTTGGCATAGTGTGTCAGCGTAAATGTCCAGAATTTTTAAGCCACTGTTGAAGGGCAAACAGTTCAGGGTATAAGAGTTTGCTCTTTGAAAGTTCGTTTGTATATTTATCCATAAATTTGAAGTGACAAATAGTAACTGTGTGCACTTGGGAAGGATAACGTGGTATTTTGGTGTGGGTCTACAGAATGTAGACTGTATTCTGAGGGAACTAGACGCTCTCCTGGCTTAGGCAGTTTGTAGCAGTGTAAGTTTGGAGCCAAAGATATTGGTGCCATATCTAGACACTAGGGCCAAATTTCTCTCTTAGAGGAAGTATATGCCTCTTCCCCCAAATCTGATTTAGAATAGGTGTCTTGCAGTATTGACTTATGACTATTTTAAAATTCGGAATCTTTTGAGCCATTGTAGTCCTACCTCTTTGTTTTGTCATTTCATCCTCACAAAGAAGAAGAATTGCCCTCTCCTCCCCTATAATTCTAATTAGAATCTTAAAAATTACCATCAAATTAAAATCTGTGAAGAAAGGAAGGCTCCACTATCCTATTCAATAATATTAATGACTTCCTGACTCAACCGTCTCCTTCTTTTCTCCATAGTATATGAACCACAGAAATATTCCAAGGTTCCCTTTAATAGTCTATTTCTATGCCTTTCAGAATAAAGCCACTGAAGTCCATTCTAGGGCTAAGTATGAGCCCAGACTTGGGATATTAAAAACTACCCCTGGGATCTAACCGCCAAGCAGGTTGATAGATTCCTTTTTGCCCTTCTTTCTTATTGCAGTGAAACTGAGCCAAAGTTGTAATTCTTGAAGAGTTTCTGAATGGGAAATGCAGCTCAAACCTGGGTGCTGGCTGCTCTCTGCATGTTAAAAGGTAATTGAATAGGAGCGAGCCCACGTACGGTTGGATATGGAGGCTAGAGGCACTAAGTTGCAGCCTCAAAGAGGTCACGCGGAAATGAATTTTTTAAAAGGACTATAAAATTGCAGCTGAGATAGATGGGGAACTAAAGCAATATTTAAATGAAATTGTTATGGATATAAGTCACTTTCTCGGCATTATAACTATTTCTAACATAAAATATGTTTTCACTTCATATATAAAACATTGTTATTATTCACATCCTATGACATGTTAACATATTAAAACTTAAATGTTTAATGCATATATTAAACTTTTGTGTCATCATTAACCCAGCTGATGAATTTTCTCAGAAAAAAAATAATGGAAAAGATTGATCAAGAGAGATAATTTTTACAAATTAGAACAGAAATATGTAACTCAAATAGTGGTGAGATAAAAATGTCCAATTTGAAGTTTCAACCCCTTTCTTTTTTCTTTCCTTTTTTAAGGGCTCCTGGGAATCCTACTGCCATTTGTTTTCCTATTAAGTGACATTTCAAATACTTTATTATAAACATAAATCACATCTTTCAAAAAGGCAAACGACAAACTAAATTTGAGATGTGTCTTGCATTTTTATGCCCCATCCAAGACTAAACAGATGAGCAGATGCCTTATAGACTGAGTGAAGGATAAACAAAGAGAGACAGGGGAGAGCAGAGAACATGTCACTGGAAAATGACATCTGCCCTTTTAATTCACGAATGTCTTGCTAAGCCCTGTCACTTCAGTTGACATTTGTTACATATCCTGATGCATGAAGTTGTAGGAAAGACCATTTTTTTTTTTGTCTGGAGAAAATGTGTCCACTGTGTGTGTGCGTGCATGCGTGTGTGCATGCGTGTGTGCATGCGTGTGTGCGCATGTGTGTGTGCGTGCATGCGTGTGTGCATGCGTGTGTGCATGCGTGTGTGCGCATGCGTGTGTGCGCATGTGTGCGTGCGTGCATACACACGTGCTGCATACCTACCTTGGTTTATTTATAGACATGACTTCACCTTATTGGTCTTTTAAAAACAAAAAGGTTGTGGTTCACAGCCTGGTATACTGACCCCTGGTAATAGATGGTGCGGGATATATTGAAAGTCCTGTATACTCAAAGCTGCGACTTCAGTGATAGAATTGTCACCATTATTTTTTTTATATGTTTCCATTTTGTTTTAGTTTTAGTTAATTAATTTGTTTACTCACTTTACATCTATTTACCCAGCTCTTTGAACGGAAGCGTCTCCAATGGAGCCTTCTAAGATGTACATGTCTTATTTAAGAGGAGTAACTCTTGCGTATCTATGTTGGTTCTCACCTGCAGGTAACTTAAAGGAAAAGGTGTCTTTAGTGAGAGGTTCGAAAATTTAGAGTTAATTCCTGGGACTGGGGCAAAATCAGCAGATTATAGTTCTTTCAGAGCAGTGGTCCAGCAGGAGTCCGCCACCCAGATAAACCTTGGGCTGTGACTAAGGGTCATGTAGCCCCTAAGAAAGCCCATGGACTGTGCCAACTCTTCCTCCCTCTTGCTACAGCCTAACCTGCACATCACAGGGCAGTACCAGGGCGGTACTGGGGGTTAGGTGTCCCCCAGGTAGCCAGGCCTGACCATTTGCAGACTTGGCACCTGAAAACAAACCAATCATTTTAAAGGTCAGCTCCCCTAGAGACCCTTTCATCCAATCCTGTAACGCCAAGACTTGCACCTCCCTAGTTGCGTTTTTGTCCCTTTAAAAACTCTGTTCTCCCGGAGTTGGAGTTGGGAGTCGCTTATGCAAAGGGCACATTCTTGACTAGCGATAACTCAGAAGGAAGCTCTGCTTCTAAAAAAAAAAAAAATAAGATTTAAAAAAATTCATTTGTTTGAATCAAAATAAAGAAGCGTAGCATATAAACTTCTATTACAAAAGCGTTTTTGGTGGACAATAGGAAACAAAATGGATACCAGTGTATTTCTTTCTCAGGAGTAAGCTCAATTCCACTGTCAAGCAGTTTCTCGAAGATTCTGTCTTTTGCTCCACATATATAACAAAAGTGAATATGTATATTATATCCACATGAACATATAATCATGTGCACATACCAAAATGTTATCAGTTCTGTTATTTTACCACCAAACTATTTACCTATTTCCTAAACATGTGCACAATAAATATTCTTCTGCACCATTGTTGGTGACTCCCGAGCTATCCGTTTCATGGTTGCTCTGTAGTGTGCTCGCCAAATACCTCATTGCTTCTTGCAGACAGTTCCTGTTTTGTTTTGCTTTTCACTGTTGTAAGCACTTCTCTGGCGATGTGTCCGGATACAATTTGCTTCGCCTTACTACTTCCTTACAATAAAACTCGACAATGTAGTAAAATTATGCTACGGCTAAACATCCGCCCGTCCTTCTACCTAACTGGCTCCAATAGTGAATCTCGAATGTGCCTCTGTTGAGTTTATTCCTATTAGAGTTTTTTTCATTGCTCAAGCCTGCAGAGAAGTTGTCAAAGCCTAATTGTGCCATCAAAAGAATTCATGTTGTACCCTGCTTTGTGGCACCTGGACATTTGTACCTCTGGCATAGTCAGGTGTACAGGTTTTATTAGATGCCCTACAAGCAAGGCAGTTTCCAAGTCCATATTTTGGGGTGCGGGTATCAAGAGAATAATATTCTCTGCCGAGGTGTCCCTGCTATGATCCCATATGGGCAGCACTGATAGCAAAGCATTCTTCAATATGGAGCATTAAACATCATAGAGCATATGCGGAAATGTGGGTTTATGGGAGGCCACTGAAATCTGGTGAAAAAGAAAAAAGCCTTTTTAAACAAAGTATTAACAACAAAAGCAACAAAAGATCTGCATGGAGCATTCTAGCAAAACAATTTTTGTTACATGGATGTAAATTCCCAGGAGCTTTTTGCTTTAACAATGAGCACTCCTATCACAATGGCAGTCTTGGGTCTAAGATGCGGCCTTCTTTATTAATTTTCCCTTTCAATATGAAAGGAGAGACTGTTTGCAGAGAAATCCTTCTTTGAGCTTTTTCGGGTGGCTAAATATAGTGGTTCTAGAAGTTTCTAGTAGTTTAAGAAACCACTAATTTAGATATGGTGTACAGTGTCTGTGTGTGTGTGTGTGTGTCTGTTGTGTGTGTGTGTGTTGGCCTTTTTTAAGATGATGTTTTTATGAAGGTGTGCATGTGTGTGTGTGCATGTGAGCATACACACAGGCACATGTTTGTGTTTGTGGTGTCTCTGTCCTTACAGCACTGGAGCAAAGAAGGTCCTTTTGAGCTATACCTTCACCTAGGGCTTTGTCAGTGCGAAGAAACTCGCCCTAACTGCTCCAAAACATTAACATGCAAAGAAAGATCTGAACCTTTACCATGCTGCAGTAAATTCTGCCTTTTGTTTTTGCTTTGTTTTGTTTTGTTTTATGGAACATACAGCCTCAGAGTTAAAGAAGCATGGACTTCAGCACATCAGATGTCAGCACCCAAGTGTCTAAGGCAGAATTATTTATGTGTCCTACTTCAGATAATCTTCAGAGTAAGCAGGAGCAATGAAAACAATAAATATCTTCATTTCAATAGCTCGCTCTCTTCAGCAGTGGGTTCAGGTCAGAAGATGCAGCCTCTTAAGTTCCTAAGTGGGTGGAGCAGCTCACATTGGTGAGATCTGCTACAGTGTGTCTGCAGAAGTCTTCCTTGACTTTGGGAAGAGACCATATTCATGAAATTTCTGTTTTGGACTATTCCCACAAGAATATCTATACTCTCACCAAGATTTACATAAAGAAGAACTAAGCAACCAGAAACGGAAGACTCCCACGTCTTGAAAGAAAGTAAAATTTTCTTCTTGTTAAGTTGATTTCCTCTGGTGTGATGTCACGGTGATGGAAAGCTTACTAACACACATTCCTTCTTGGACTTTATTCTTTTGTTATCTTATTTTTGTTGTCTGTGATGTGATACATATTCTATTTCCATTCTTCTGCTTGGATGCTAGAGTGTGTGGCTGTTTTTAAACCATCCTTCTATTAAACAAATGTTTACATGTTGGTACCTGTGTGTCCCCAGGCCTGAAAATTCTGATTTCCTTGCCATTTAGTCAAAACGTGTTCTAATGCCATCTATTCTTTATTTAAAACCCAGTATTTAGAAATTCATTACTTAATTTCCAGCAGTTCAGGGGAACTTTTCTTGCTTTGTTTTTGTTATTGACATCTAACCTAATATCACTGTGGCCAGACAATATTCTCTGAATGCCCTAGAACATTGGAAATGTGTTGGGGTCTTCTGTACAAACCAGTATCTGATCAGTTTTTGAAAGTGTCTCGTATGTACTCTGCTGCCATTGGATAAGGTACTCTAAAGTAATTTAGGTCCTATGAGTGAGGGGGTTTGTGAAGGACATACTCAGTTATCATTGGTCCTTTGAGTGAGGGGGTTTGTGAAGGACATACTCAGGTATCATTGGCCTCTGGTAATCAAAGCCTCATGTAATTGCCTTCCCTTCTATGTTGGTGGGTCCTAGGGCTGGCTTCGTATACCTGAATACTCTCATGTTACATAAGATTGAGCCCTCTATGTTAGTGGACTTTCTGTTGCTGTTTTTGTGGAAGGAAGCATGTATGTTGAAGAGACCTATGTGATGAGCGACCAAGGCTGGCAATGAGCTATGGAGATGGTAACTTTAAGCCAACATGAGGTAAGAAACTGGGCCATTGACCAAACAGCTTGTCAGGCAGAGAATTCTCTGAAGATATTTGTGTTCTTGGAAGTGACTTCTTACCCAGTCAAGCCCCGCAGTAGAACTGTGACTCCATGCTGTACTTTTCCTCAGTTTTCCCATGGTGCTCTCAGGATGAAGGAATTAGACAATAGGATACTTTTAATCTGCAGAAAACATGAAGCACATCATTATGTGTCTGGAATCATAAATTAAAATAAATTTGCATTAATCCACTATTCAGCAATAGATTGAATACAGTGTTGTTTAGAATGTTTGTATCTATACTGAAATTTTGTGACTTTATCACGTTAGAGTGAAACAGAAAAGGATATGCTCAATAATCTCCACTTTCATGACATTTTTTTCTTCTTTTAGTCCTGTAATATTTTTGCTTTACATATTTTGAAATTGATTTTTAATATGTTTATATGTTTGTGTGTCTGTGTGTTGGTGTGTACATGTGTTCCGTAGAACACATTTGGACACCAGTGGATACTCTGAAATGTCGGTTCTTGCTTTTTACTCTGCTGTAGGAGGGGTCTCTTGTTTAGCACAGTGTATGCCGGCCATGAGCTCCCAGAGATCCTCTTGCCTCTGCCTCTGATCCCAGTTTTGCCACAGGCACATTGGGATTACTGATACCTTTAAGGCATCTTGCTTTCTGAGGTTTAGGTGATCTAAATGTTGGTCCCCTAACATTTAGAGGCACGGAGATTAAGTGAGTTATCTACAGAGCCATCTCCTGAACCTGGGAGTTCATTTTTGTTTGCATACAATTTCAGAGTTTTTCTTTCTTCCTGATTAGGTTTTTTCCTATATCAGTCATGGTCAAATGCTTTTCACCTTGGTAGTAGTATTCAGGCCTATGGTTGCTTTTTAATACTTTTCTCCAGCTGTCTTTCAGCAAATTTTGGATGATGACATCAGCTTTTACTTTCTTTTATCTATCTAGTTAAGCTTCAGCCTACCCTCAATTTGCTAACAGATTCCTTTATCACCCTTTGCATGATATTAGCTATAATGTGTCCAAATACTGAATTTTACTAATGTTGCTCTTCTAGATGCTTAATCACCATTCAGAAGAACAAACAGGGAGAAGACCGGGAACAGGACAGGAGCCTACCACAGAGGGCCTCTGAAAGAATCTACCCAGCAGGGTATCAAAGCAGAAGCTGAGATTCGCAGCCAAACTTTGGACAAAGTAAAGAGAATCATATGAAAGAAGGGGGAAATAGAAAAACCTGGAGGAGACAGGAGCTCCACAAGGAGAGCAACAGAGCCAAAAATCTTGGCCGAGGGGGGTCTGCAGAGACTGATGCTCCAACCAAGGACCATGCATGGAGAGGACCTAGACCTCGATGTAGTCCATAGGCAGCGCAATCTCAATGTGGGTTTTCTAGAAAGGGGAGCAAGGGCTCTCTGACACGGACTCAGTGGCCAGCTCTTTGATCAACCACACACACACACCCATACACTGAAGGTGCAGCCTTGCCAGGCCACAGAGGAAGAAGATGAAGACAATCCAGATGAGACCTTGATAGGCTAGGGTCAGATAGTAGGGGAGGAGGACCTCCTTTATTAGTGGGCTAGGGGCATAGAGGGAGAAGAAGAAGGAAGGGTGGGACTGGGGGGAGATTTAAAGGGGGCAAAGCTGGGATACAAAGTAAATAAATTGTAATTAATAATTAATAATAATAAAGATGTTGTAGACAGCATTTCCTTAAAATTCTCTTTTTGTTTCAATGTGAATGTTTGTGTTGATTTGTTTTCCAGTTTTCCCCAATATTTGCATTTTTAAATTTATCTAATCAAGTATCTCAAGATCCACATGGATTCTTAATTCCTGGATTCCATGAGTATTTAGTGAACACTTAATCCATATCAACATTGTTCTATGTTCTAGAAAAATCAACCAAATATTCTGATAAACACTTTAGTTTCCCACTATTTACACTTTTTCGCAAGGAAACCCAACCTTCGAAAGCCAATTAGTCAATGAATCAGTAAGGGTATTTTTTGATTTTATGTTACGGTGAAATTGGTGCTGTAGAAAAAATCTGCAGCATTTGGCTGCAATAAGGAGCGCTGCGACTTTAAAGGAGCTATACAGTGATTGACGGGGAGCTGAAGCAATGACCTTTGATGCCATTTTAACAAAAGCAAAGCTCTCAGGCTCATAGAATTCTCATGGGAGGTTATTCTAGATAACTCTGAAGATGAAGCCTTCCTAGAATTCACAAGAAATAGGAAAGAAAATGATGTTCATGGTACAAAGTAAAAGAGACGGTTATGCTAAGAGATCCAAGGGGGGTGGGGAAACAGGAAGCAGGAGAGTAGAACAGGAACATGGCCAGTGTAGATATTGGAGCTGAGCATGGTGGTGCAGGCCTGCAGACTTACCACTTAGGAAACTGAGGCAGGGGGATTATGCATTCAGGCATAGCTTTGGCTAAAACAGTGAGTTCCAAGCTAGCCTCTGATATATGGTAGAGCCCTTTCTCAAAATAGAATACAATAAACTAATAAATCACAGCAAAGTATCACTAAAGGACAGACAGAAGGACCTTCCTGATGTGATGAAGGCTTTTACCTTTTCGCTCTCCTGAGGCATCCTTGATCTTTCAGGAGCTGTGATTATCAGCACAAGATATGCATATGAGTGGACTAATCAGCATCTTATTTTTCTATTATGTTATAGAGAAGCAAGGGGATCATGAGACCCTATGTTTCCCTGAGGATCTATAGGCAACAGGTGGTTGCTAGGGAGAAAGACATTTTCTTCAGTGGTGTAGCCGCTGGTGAGGTACCCTTTGATCTGCAGATAACCTTTCACCATATTGCAGGATATTTGATCCCATTGTGAACCCCAAAATCCTGAACGGTACAAATCTGTCTTTTGTTTTGTATGTTCAGCCCTAATACACACCTTTTTCTAATCCAAGAACTTTCTGTTTAATGTAAACAGGTGGTTATGGTATGGTTCAGCTAGCCCTAGCACACACCTTTAATCCAAGAGCTTTCTGTATGCAGGATTTAATAAACTCTAGGTCAAGAGGCAGGAAAAGTAGCCAGCTGATAGGGATTTACAGAAAGGAGGGACATTAGGTTGAAGGGTATTTAAGACACTGTGGAGAAAAAGAAAAGGTTCTTTTGCTCTTGGCCTCTTCAGCAACTTGGCCTTTGGCTCTTTTGTGCTTTTGATCTTTGGCTCTTCAGCTTTAGGCTTTCTCTTTCTGAGCTTTTGGATGAGATAGTAGGCCTTTTCCTCCTGGGCTGTTGTCAGTTGAGCTAGCAAACTTGGCTTATTTCTTTGGGACTTTAGCTGAGTAGGAAGGTCAGCTGGGTGCTTTCTCTGCCTCTCTGAGCTAGCAAGTGTTCACCCCAGCATCTGGATCCTGAATCTTCATTGGTAAAAATCAAAATGGTTGGCATATATATATATATATATATATACATATATATATATATATATATATGTTCTTATAGGTAACCCCAGTTAAACATATGTCACACACAAAAAATAGGTAAAGAAGATATAGTCTGCCTTTGTACTTTGTTGTAGAACAAATGCTTTCAGGGTCTCCATACCTCATGCTTGTGTGCTGCCCTCCATTTTTAAGGTGACTGTCTTAGGAGGGTTGATGAACGGAAGGGCTCAGCTCACTGGTATGATGCCAAGTCTGTCTAACTTGGAAAATGAACCCTGTGGCGATGATTTTCTTGTCAGTACAATTTTACATTTAGGATTTAAGTAAAGACACTGAAGCTAACTTAAAGGTGTTATTTTTTAATTGAATTTCTTCTTTTCCCTTGCCTGCTTGGGGCATTTTGTCAGGTAATTTGATAGATAGTTCCCTGGAAGTTTTGCATTTCCCTGCTTATCTCCATTAGTAACGGGGTCAGTAGGAACCCTGGTTATTCAAAGACTGTTCTTGCTTTCATTTTTCTTTCAAAAATGTCTATATTTATTATTTAATTATTATTATTGTTAAGTGTGTGTGTGTGTGTGTGTGTGTGTGTGTATGTGTTGTTAGTCTCAGTGTCAGCAAGTCATTGTAGGAATGTAAAGTCAAAGAACAATTTTTAGGCATCAGTCC
This sequence comes from Meriones unguiculatus, assembly GCF_030254825.1. Classification (NCBI taxonomy): domain Eukaryota; kingdom Metazoa; phylum Chordata; class Mammalia; order Rodentia; family Muridae; genus Meriones; species Meriones unguiculatus. The sequence continues at coordinate 54,989,775 of NC_083366.1, read as the reverse complement.
TCTCCTTCTCCCATGGGTTCAAGAGCTTAAACTCAGGTCATGCAGTTTGTGGGGAAAGAACTTGGCCTACTGAGCCAACTCTCAGGCCCCCTTTTCCTTGCATTTTTAGTTAGTATTTTTACTACTTTCTGAATTTAATATACATCCAAGAGTTCCTTTCTTTACTTTTCATAGTTCAGCCTTATCTATCTATCTATCTATCTATCTATCTATCTACCTACCTACCTACCTATCTATCTATGGCACACTAAAAATTGAACCTAAGCCTTATGCAAGGATTCTTAACACTAAGGTCTGAAGTATATCTCTAGCAGGTCCTATTAAATACACATTGTATTTTAATATATTTTGTTGCATAATAAGATAGCTTTTTAGTTGATATTACTTCTGATTTTATGATGATTTTTTATTTTATGATACTTTATTCATGTGGATGACTGCATTATTATTTTCCAGTCTTAATTGTAAGTAAAAGTTTTCTTATACTATTTTAAGCTTCCTCTCCTTCTTCATAACCTAATTATTCATTTACTGAAACTCTATGCTTAAGAAAATTCCTTCACTTACATGCTATGAATGTGATTTGTTAATTCTGATCTCTGTAGCCCACTCCTGAGTTCCCCATCAGGAACATTTGACCCAAGGCAACATGCTGTTATTGAAACTTTCATTTTTTCCTAATCCATCCTGTCATTGAGTCAAGTCTTATTTTTTTACTTTCCTGTGTGAAGACTGCTTTCCAACCTTATCATAGATTTCTTGAATTGATCTCTGTGGTTGACCACAAATCCAATGGTGTAGAACTTAAGTCTTTATTCTACATCTTTATTTCTTTTAATTCGTATCCTCCAAGCTTCTGGTGGTGGGGATCAAACCCAGGGCCCTGAATATGCTTTACCAAGAAACTGCATCCCAGGCCTTCAGAGTTCTTCTGAATCCTCAGGAATGAACTGTTCACCTTTCTGTAAAGTCTAAAGTACCCCGAGCTTCCTGTTTGTCACTCTAGAGTGTTCAGCTCCCTGCTGAAAACAGGTTAAACAACAGTTTGTGCCTTTCTCCTCGGCCCTCTGCGGTTATGGTCTCCTGTGTGCTCCTGTAGGATTGTGCTCAGGAGCAACACATCAAATCATAAGAGCTCTTGTTTCTTTCTTGTGCTTCAACAGTGAGTACTCTTCTGCTAGACTTTGACATTCGTGAGGGCAAGATCTTCATTTTACTCTTCATGTCACTAGCGATTAGTATACTGCCCGAAACACTGTGGACAAAAATAAACATAAGTATTTTCGATGGATAACAATATAAATGATCTGATGCGTCGGGGTCAGTAGGTATCCATCACTGTTTCAAAAAGAAACATTGTTGCAAGTGTGGCCCTCAGGTATTGTGAAAACAAATTTATCTTTCTATATAAAGGAAAGATAAAATTTCACAGAGAATATTAAATATCTTGCTCCACTGAGGTATTTATGAGGCTTCTGAATCGAATTGGAATTCCTTCCTTCCTCAATATAAATCCTAGATACAAGTCAAGTGTTCTTAGGGGACTGATACTAGAAAAGGAAACAGAAAGAAAACCAAACATTAGGTTTTAGTCTAAGAATTTAAGTGCTTTCTTAAGCCCACCAATATAATCAGATTTATATTTATTTTTACAGAAATGTTTGCTCTGCTAATGCATTCCTAATCAAATAATGGGTGTTGCATGATGGAAACTTCAAATAAAGTTCTTAAGGCTGTCAAAAAGTAAATAAGCTAACTAGAATTGTATTTCTTTGTTTCCCAGAGGACCTCATAAATGCTTGGGTAGGACATGGTGCAGTTACAAAGAAGCACATACACACTCACATGCAAGTAGAGTTAGCATTTTATCCTCTGGTCCTCACCCATCTCAAATATTAATTTCATTTTTACCTTCTGATGAAGTATATTCCATTTTATATACTATATACTTACAATCTATTACTTTTTTACTTAGTTTATTTTTTGATTAAGTCTTTCTATGCCCCAGAAAAATTTCATTAACTAATGAAATTTACTCTGCATAAAAATAAATGGCGTTGTTTATTTTCTTGTTATGTTGTTTTTATAGTTGTTCACATAAAAAACATCCCATTTTGAATGAAAATTTAATTTGTAACTTGTACTATAGGAAAAAAAATGAGTGCACATAAAATACTGTCAAATACTACTTTAAGTTAGTTTGAAGTTGATTTTGAAGCTTTTCTGAATGTCACAAAATTATGACAAGCCTGGTATGGTAGCCCACAGTTCGAAAACCAGCTGATGCAGAAGTGGGGGCGGGGTTCGCAAGTTTGAGGCCACCCTAGTTTACATTGTGAGTTCTAGGACCGCATGAGCTATGTTATGAACCCTGATTCAAAAAAGAAAGAAAGAAAGAAAGAAAGAAAGAAAGAAAGAAAGAAAGAAAGAAAGAAAGAAAGGAAGGAAGGGAGAGAGAGAGAGAGAGAAAGAGAAAGAGAGAAAGAGAGGGAGAGAGAGAAAGAGAAAGAGAGAAAGAGAGGGAGAGAGAAAGAGAGGGAGAAAGACAGAAAGAAAGAAAAAATAGGAAAAGAAAAAGAAAAAAGTCTTTGATGTATACAGTCTGTGGTGTTTTTCAACTAAATTTAAGCCTATGATACCAGGATTAAGATTTGTGACACAGTGATTGTAGAATATTTACTGAAGAAGTAATTTTGGATACCCAAATTTAACTCAGTGATATATAACCTAATAATGATGAAATATTCATGAGAGAAAACACGAATTGATTTTTCTGTGGTATGATTCATAAGACATTAGCAATCAAGCCAAGTTTTACGAGATGTCGTTTTGAAAGATTTCATGAAAACAGATTTGAAAGCGCTGGAATGAAGTGCCAGAAGTTCAGATGGTCCGTGTTTACTCTTGATTGAAATCTCTCGCGGTGGAAGAATGGGAACGGTGGGTCGCAAGTTCAACTTCTCCAAGTCTGAGAATCTGCTTTAATAGAGAATGTGGGTTTACACAGTGTAAGACAGTGTGAGCAAGACGAGATGGCTGTGCTGTGCGCTCATGAAAGCCGAGGCCGCCAAAAGCACGCCCGAGGAAGGACATCACAGAATCACTGGGAGCATGAAGTTTCCGCGCTTGTGTTGGGTTGAATGAGAACAGGCTACGTGTTTGAACAGTTGGTCCCCAGTTGGTAGTGTTGTTTGGGATGTCATAGAACCTTTGGGAGATACAGGCTTGTTAGGGGAAGCATGCCCCTGGTAGGGGGCTATAGGGAGGCTGTATCCCAGCTACACTTCCTGCTCTCTTCCTGTGTGCGACTGACATGTGATCAACCAGCTTCCAGCTCCGGCCACTTCACTGACATGGCTTTTTCGCTGTTATGGACTCCTCCTTTGGACCCGTAAGTCAAAATAAACTTTTTATTCTCTAAGTTGCTTCTGGTTGTGGTATTTTATAACGGCAACAGAAAAATCACTAATATGGGGGTCCTCTGAAGACTATTGTTTCTTTTTATCTAGGATGAGAAAAGGAAAAGAATGCTCTCAATAAACACTAAAAAAATAATTGGGGTTCTAACATTTTAAAAATTAAACATAGGTTAAAAATATAAATTGTCTTTTTATTTATTTATCTCAATTTTCACATAGCAATATTCCCCAAAAATGTGTTTGTTGGGAAAAAAAAAATCATAGTATATACTCTTATTTGAAACAATCAAAACAGGAGCAACTCTAAACTTAACTTCATGCTGTAGCTCTCACTGTTTAGATTCTGTGCTAACACTTCATTTCAATTCTTCTTTATACAGGATCTCACATTTAGCGCAAAACTAACAAACAAACATCTGTTAAAAGAACAGAGGCCCTGAGAGGAGGCCTCCAGTTTCAGACCTTATCTGAAAGTAGGAGGGAAGGGTAGAGGTGGGAGTCGAGGAAACCACGGCAATAGAAACACCATAGTGAGCGGTGTTGCTATTTATCTGGGAAAATAAAGCAGAGGAGAAACAGTATGAGCTCACGTTGATTTCGCTTACTCAACACAGAGATGAAGGCTCCCTAACGTGCTGCTCAGAATCCCTTAGAGCCCTCAGCAGATAAACTGGTCCGTTAGGTCAGACCTTCTCCAGAGAAATATAATTCTGATCTGAGCTCTTCCCTCCTGCTTTTGCTGTCTCCAGTCCCTGTAACGATTCCCAGCGAGCCCACATCTTTGCTCCAGGGTTTCAGTTCCAGATGTGGGTAGAAGAATTAAGTGACAGCTCTCAACCAAGTGGTCACCTCCCAGATGTCAAATGGTGGGAGAGAAGGACAATCTGCTTCTCCCACGGGCTACACCTAGGAGATCCTATAAATACCATAGACAAACAACGTTCTTAAGAATAGGAAAGCTTTAGACGCTGCCTCTGCAACTGTTAAGCTTATGGTCCACTCTCCTTTATCTGTATTGCGAGTCACCTCGAGGCTGGCTTGTCTTCTGCCACCATCTTCTCTATTCATGCACCGCTGGAAGCCAAGGTACGTTGCAGCATATTGTATCCTGTCACTTCTTTGCTCTGCGCAGTGCAGCTGTTTCTCACCCTGCTCAGAGTAAAATCTGAGAGCCTAGCGTCAGGGGTCCGCACAACATCAGAACAAAAACAGGAAGCGAGGGTGAGGCAGCTGGGGTATAGCAAGGTTTGTCGGGTGTTCACACCCCTAAATTTATACGTCCTCCTTTATGTCCCATTGAGGTCCAGGTCCCATATGGTTATGGGAAGGCAGACCGAGACATATGACGCACACATAGTGAGTTGGCGTCACCCCCGAATCCCCGGGTTTCTCTGTGTAGCCTTGACTAACCTTGAATTAGCTCCGTAGATCAGTCTGGCCTCCAACATTTTCCATGGGTGGCTATTAAACGTTCCTAGACTTTATCCCATTATAAAGAATCCTTTTATAGTTATGTTTACTGTAGAGTGAATCCATTCTCTACTACGAAGGGAGATGCCATCCCTAAACACCACCTTTGCCCACTTAGGTCTCAAACAAAAGTTTCAGAACACAAACAGAAACTAGAAAAGAGAAAAGACAAGAACTGTCTCTAATGTTCTAAGTACAGGTCAACATTGAAAAATATTTCTGGGACATTTCAAAATGTCCAAAGTGTTTTATCACAATCTATTTACATACTAAGAAGAGACGGTTCACACATATTTTGCTTCTTTAGTGTAACCCCAGTCCACAAAAGTCTCTTCCTGTTATAGCATCAGTTGAAAAATGTAAAAATCTCATTTAAAGAGTATTGGCTCAAAAGTGAAATATTTCCTCTTCTAAATCAGGCACAAGAGGCTCAAGCTTATACTTCAGCTTGAACCACAATGACTTCAGGTGTAGATCTCAAAAACAAATGAACAATTCCCTTACTCCAAGTACTCCCATGAAGCAGATGGTGGAGCAGGCCCAGGCTAGTCCAAGTTGACAGCACTTCGGGTTTAGAAGGAGAAAATGAACTGAACAGAGGAGTAAACCCACAGTTACAGAGCTGCCTACTCACGGAAAGCCCTTGTACACACTCAGTCTACTCTTGAATCTTCCCTCTTTCAACCAAAACCTGCACAGGACCATGCACTTTGTAAGCTCTGTATGTGTGTATGTGTGACTTCTATCTTTGGCTAAGCAACCAAAACCCTGCATGACCATGAACTTTGTAAATCGTATGTGTGTGCGTATGTGTGACTTCTATCTTTGGCTAATTAAAAAATAATTGTGTTTATCTTTCCCTATGTTTGATGGTTAATGGTTTTGCAAAAGGCTCAAAACAATCAAACCGCTTAATTTTTAAACCTATGTTCCAAGTAACTGAAATCCTATTTAGAAAGTTCTCACCTCTGCATTTCATTTACCTTTTCCTCTAGTGATTTCAGTGTTTCAAGCTTCGGGACTTCAGTCTTCTTGGATTTGAATTTTGTACAGGAGGAGAGAGAAGGCTCTAGTCTGTTTTGTTCTAATGCAGATAACTAGTTTCTCCCAGCACCCAGCTTTTATGATCTCGCCTGTGGAGTGTAACTAGACACCACAGGACCCATGAAATGAAAAAGCCTCTATTCAGAAAAGGAAACTGGCACCTGAGTGAAAACACAGTCCACAAGATGTGAGAGAATCTTTGCCAACTGTCCACAAAACAGAGCATGACTATCTAGATTACACACAGAACTGAACAAAACATTAAGCTTTATGAAAATAGCCACAACAAAAAACAATCAACACATGTGCCATAGATCTGAGCAAAGAGATTAGATGAAAATGGTTAACGAACATTTTAAAACAATGTTCACCATCAAAAAATAACCTGTAATGAACTTCCAATAGTAAGCCTTACACCATTTCTTTGCAAAACAAAAAGCATCCTTTCATATTTTCTAATACAGCAGTAGCAATATTACCAGTATTTAACCTTTATCGTTATTCAGATTTTCAATAGTTTTTCATACAAGCAATAAATTAGACCAGTATCAAACTCCTCCATTCTAGACTATCCCAAGAAAATTAGAACCATTTTTCATTGATGAATATATATATATTGAAATTCATGCTAGAATCAAACATTTGGTGTGATAGCATTAAGGGACGGGATCTTTGGGATGTTGATAAGTTCTGAAAGCTCCAACCTTATGAAAGAGACTAACTGCATTATAAACTGTTTCCAGGGAACAGTTTCTAGCTCTCTCTGCCTTTTCTTCTGTGATGTGAAACAACATCGCGTGGCAGTAAACAGCAAAAGTTTGTCAGATTCTGAATCTATGGATGGCTCCGTGTTGGACTCCCCACAACGTAATTATGTGAGAAAGTTCCTGTGTGTTTTATAAGCTACTGAGTGCCCCAAAAAGCCCGAGTTAAAAGCTGACCCCCGGCATGTGGTACTATTAATAGGGAAATGGTATCTTGCAGAAGGAAGTTAGGTCTTTAGAGAGAATATTACGGACTTGCTTCCGCCCAACTCGCTCTACTTCCGTCCTCCACGAGGTGAGTGGCTTTGTTACATCGTGTGCTTCCGGCGTGAACCACATCACACAGGCCCAAAGCAGCCGTGGAGTGAAACCCTGAAACTGCGCCAAAATACAACTTTGCTCCCATTAAGTTTTTCTGTGACAATAGAAAGCTGACTGACGCACTGTGTCACAGACATGAATTTTTTTTAATGCACTAGAAAGACATAAAGGCGCTGCAGTGATTGCACAGATACAGCTCAAGCCGATGGTTTGACTGTTTGACTACCACCCTGTTGCAGAATAGAAACGCCTCAGCTGAAGCCCTGTGGGAAGCAATATTTTAAAGTAGCACTAACCAAAACCTTTTCTGATTTTCCTAAAGGTAAGGATCTCTGACTGGGAATCTTAAAATCATATTGGAAAATTTAGTTTTGATTCCACTGAGAATTTTGGATTTCTTAAGCATTACAAATCTGAGGACACAATTTTGTCTGATTAGATTATTTGTAGAACCTATGATGGACAAACCAACACCAGCTCTATGGCACCAACTAACCGAGGGCAGCACTTAGTGCTGAGCTCACAGACCGAAGGGCATTGTCTCCATTTCCTGTGCCAGTCACAAGCCAGCTGCGGCCTCCCTAAGTCACCCACGTTTATGCCAGTCTTGGTTATAAATTGGGGCTTTTCTACAAGCCCTCTTTCAGGGTTAGAAAATTTGCTTGAATTACTTGTCAAGCTCACTGATGTGACTCTACTTAAAATGGCAGTTTTTATAATAAAGTATATGGATGAGAAACAGCATAATGAAACACTTGTGAGTCATGGAAGGACCCATGCATGAGCCCTGCCTTTGTGTGTGTGTGTGTGTGTGTGGTCCTCCCAGCACATTCAGATGTTCACTAACCGGGAAGGATTCAAGCCTTAGTATCTGGAATTTTATTAGGTTTCATTACATAGTTACACTGACCAAATTGTGAAGCAGTAGTTAGAACTTGACCTTTAGAGGTGGGGTATGTCATTGAAAAATGCAGCCCTCTGTGAAAGTGCTTGTCTTTCTGACATGGCCTCCTTCTCTTTCAAAGCTGTCTAAAGGCTCACCTCCTTTCCTGCCGTTAGCATAAACTCGGGGATGGCTTATCATGAATAGCAAAATCTGTGCCTCTCAGTCATTTCAATCTTGTGGAAATTGTGTGTCAGAAATCGTGAAGCATGGCCAGGAATTTTCTTTACTCCATCGTAAATCTGTGACAAAATCTTGTCGTAGACTGTGAAGAACACAGTCCCTTGTTTCCAGGAAGAATAATCAGGATAGCAGGTTGTTCAGTGTTTAGACAGCATGGGAGGTGGGTTCGGAAAGAGAGCTGCAAGTAGGACATTTATAAAGAGCAACTATCAAGGAAGAACAGCACATCATACATATTTCAGATACACTCTTGCTCATGGGCAAATAAGTTCAAGTGATTGGATCCTAATGTATTACTAACATGTCTGGATTGGTGGGAGAAACCCCATGGAATTTTCATCTCATCATGAATACTTAGTTTATACAGCCTGGAAGAAAAGAAGATTTAATTTTAAGATGGAATGAGTTTAGTTTCTCGGATTTTTTTTTTCTGCTAAGAACAGCTGTTCATAGATATTTGCCTATTCCCCAAATTCCCCTTGCTGGGACCCCAGAGAAATTGTCTCAGTGAACTCAATAAGAATCACATTATGGGGAAACTCACCAATCCTCATTTTATTATTTGCAAATTACAGTTAAACAATGCCAATACTTCACTATGTGTGGCCATAAAAATCCTACACTGTTTCGAAAAAGTAGCCTAAGACACTGGGGTGAAGAGTATGTGGGAAGCCCAGTGGCAAAAGATATGTTCTTGGACTGACACAAATTTAATTTGAGATTATGTGTAATCAGCCAGGATGAACTATGCTTCCCCTATTTGTCAAGTGAACAGACTTTTATCTGCTAGCTTCAAATGCAGTATCTTGTCACTCAGTCCCCTTTGTCTGGAATCCAGAGAATAATAATCTGACCTATATACAGAGAGACACAACAAAAGTCACACTAATATGTTTACACAAATTGTTACTACTATAAGGACATAGGGAACTGAAAACATAGACATTCGAAAAATGCACAAAGGACTACATCCTAATATTCATGACTTACCATGAATGTGTCCTAAGGAGTCTTAGTGTAAAGTGCAACTTTGCTAATGGGTCACATAGAACCTGCCACCCACTTGGCTGACACTTCCAAGTCAACACCACAGCCATTAGCTCCTTCACACCTCCCTGAGCTGTACTATTTGCTTTGGCCACCAAGGTGCTGCTGATGTTTTGGTCAGAGTCACGCCGAAATGCACCATAGTCACATGTGCACTAACACAAGTGATGGAGAGTTGATGTCCCGTTGAGTAATAGCAACGGGGAAAGAGAAAGTTAAATGCCTGCCTCTGCTTTCCATCCATCAGTAGCTCGGGTCTGGGAGTTATTTGTTCAGCTTCTCTGAGGGTCCCGGTGGGATGAAATCTCAGTTGCCCCCAGAAGTGATCAGCTCCATAATACATACTAATTGGTTTCTCTTTGCTTTCTGTTCAACCTGCTTGTTTCCTCTCTTGTGCCCTGTAATCACTTCCACAATAAACCACCTGCATGTGAGCTAATGGCTCAGCCTCTGCCTTTGAAGGGTATTCCAAGTCCATGAAAATCAGAGCTGGAAATATCAAAACACATCCAGACCTTAAAGAGGAGATTCTGGAAATGGACCACTTATTGGCTTTATGGCAGCAAGGATGCTTTGGCTGGCTGTGAGCCAGGTGGTCGTTAATCTTCAATAACATTACAATTACAAAGACTCTCATCAGGAGTGGGTTAGGATGAATTACAGGTAGAAGTTAACCCTTGACTGGTCTTGACCAACGTGGAATCTCTGGAAAATACAGGCTGGTTGCAGGGTTCCATGACCTGCGTTAGAGACCTTGCAAAAAGTAAGTACGTGGTTCTTTTCCAATAATCTTCACCTTCAGATCTTCTGTAAAAGACAGACATCTCCATGCTTAGAAAGTCTTTATTCTCTTTACCCACTGGGGGGATTGTGCCGAAAACCAAATGTTAGATTCCATTATAAGATGTGTGACTTTATTCCATTATAAGATGGGTGGGTCTTAACAAATATCCATCTACCACAAGGCTGGACTCCACCCATGTCCAGCCTTCTGAGTCAGTGAAGATGTTAGAGTTACACAAGCAAAAGAGAGGGATGAATTCCTGGGAGCTATAGGTGACTCAAAGACAGTTATGAGACCAATGGCCCAACTCATCATAGGTAATGATGCACGAAAGCTGCATCTTTGCCTAGCTTATAGGCTGTTCCACATCCATTGTACAGAATGCTCCGCTCCCATGGGTGACTTTTACTGTGTATGTACCTGTGAATAGAGGTCTTATGAACTTTCAACTTCCTTGGCTTTCTGAGCCTTGTGAATTTCATGACCTAAGTTTTATGAACCTACACGTTTCACTAGATTCCTTCCCTCCAGTAGGAAAAGATTTAATTTTGAAAGAAAAGAAAAAGAAAAAGATGGGGATGGAGTGTGGAAAGCAAGCAAACGAGGAGATCAAATGCCTCAGTGAAGATCTTGTAAGAAAGTTACAGGAGGAAAAACTCAGTCTGATACTTGCATGCAAACATCTGGGATGATGAAATCCACACTCTTGAATTTCTATTCTTCACCAAAAGCTCCTTGACAGAGAAAAACTATCCATACTGGAGCTCCTATGAAGATTGCCCTGAGAGGAGATCAACACGAGGTCCTCCATCTTCCTAGAGTCTCACATTCTCTCCATTCATTACCTCTACATTAATGACCAAAGTCAGGATTCAAAATATGTCCCACGGAAAAACATAAACCCTGTCTGGCAAGTAAAGACAAAACTCTCCACTGTTCCACTAACTAGCAGGAGATGGATTTTGTGAGAGAATGAAAGTGTGGAACATAAGGGTGGTTTGATAAGTATCCTTTGACCTGGGAACCTGTTCACATGACTGGACGTTTGTCTTCTGAGAAACTAGAGCTGAGTGCGTTACACTGGTGGGACATTTCCATGGACTAAGACCATGCCAGTGGTAAACAGTAAATGAGGTGATGCTGGAGTAGCCTTGTCACCAAACTGAGAGTACCTAAAGCCACCACTGAGTGGCAAGTCTTCCACTTTGAATGAATACTAAGCTTTCTGAATGGCAGTGTTACTTCCAGTACAGAACACAATCTTCTGTAGCAATCTAGATTAACTTGAACTTGCTATCTTGTGGGGACAGTGCAGTAGACCACCTGGAATGTACAAAATACTGATTTTCCAGCTCATATCTGTAATGGTTAAAGTTTTGCTATCAAGTTGACTGAATTAAGAACAGGACTCTGACTAAAATGCTCAATCTCCATTGCGAAAGGCAAAGAGGATGGACATCAGAAGAAGAAGAAAATAGGAAACAAGTTAGGAGCCTCCCACAGAGGGCCTGTGAAAGGCTCTGCCCTGCAGACTATCAAAGCAGATATTGAGACTCATGGACAAACTTTGGGCAGAATACAGGGAATCTTATGAAAGAAGTGGGAAATAATAATAAGATCTGGAGAGGACAGGAGGTCTACAAGGAGAGCAACAGAACCAAAAAATTTGAACACGGGGGTCTTTCCTGAGACTCATACTCCAACCAAATACCATGCATGGAAATAACCTAGAACCCCTATACAGATGTAGCCCATGGCAGTTCAGTGTCCAAGTGGGTTCCATAGTAATGGGAACAGGGACTGCTTCTGACATGAACTGATTGGCCTGCTCTTTGATCAACTCCCCATGAGGGGGGGAGCCGCCTTACCAGGCCACAGAGGAAGACAATGCAACCATTCCTGATGAGACCTAACAGACTAGGATCAAAAGGAAGAAAAAGAAACCTTCCCCAACCAGTGGACTTGGGGAGGGGCATGCGTGGAGAAGGGGGAGGAAGGGAGTGATTGAGAAGGGAGGAGGGAGGGAACTAGAGGAGGGATACAAGGTAAATAAAGTGTAATTAAAAATAAAATTAAATTAAAATTGGAAAATAAAAGATAGTACATAAAAAAAAAGAAATAGCAGAGCTGAGCCTCCTCATCTCAAAAATAATAATAAAAAAGCAATATTCTCAAGAAAGCTTGCATAAAGGTATTTGAGATGAGCAGGCTGGTATAGAGAGACACAAGGATTGCTGTAAACTGGTGGTGATTTTTAACTGGGATGCATTTTTTTATGGTGTGTACTAGAGTTATCCAATGTCAACTTATTTTAAATTGCCAATACAATTCAAGAAGTTTCACATAATAAAAAAAAAAAAGAAGAAGAGGCTAGTGAATTAGTGGCCCACACTTCTGGGTGTGTTTATGAGGGCATTTTTAAAAGGGATTGTCATGTGAGTCAGCAAACTGAATCAGGAAGATACACACCGGATGTGATAAGAAACATACAAGAGCTAGAATGAAAGAGGCAAGCTTTTTAAAAAGAGTGAGAGACATCATTTTAAAGAGTCAGATGTTACAGGAATCTCAAAATACAATCAGCTTCCAACGAGGTGTCTTTGCTGCTAACCTTGATCAACAGACTCCAGATTCTTTGACCAAAGTCCTTGTGGCCATGGCTCTCCGCTAGTGGTTTTTGATGTCAATAGTTGTTCTCAAAATGGAACATTATCAGACTACATCTTGAAGCTTCTAACTCTTTGTATGAAGCCATATTTCCAGCTACCTTGGCTCACGAACATGATAGTCATCAGGGTTTTAGAATCCTGCCTACACTCACATATATGAATCCCAATGGTACAGCGGGGTTAATGTCCTTTGAGAACCCTAGACAGTAGTGTGTAAGAGGTAGTGAGAGGATGCTCCCCACCCAACACTTCTCCCCATCCAGCCATATGGAAGCTGCTTGACTTAGTATAGTTATTCAGGTAACGCCATCTTTAAATGTAGGGCTTAGATTTATATTCAGTGAAGGCAAATGATTAAGAGATATTTTTCATTGCAAAGATGTATTACCCAGATTTCCCAAGAGGAAAAGGCAGCATAGCACCATACCACACCATATAAGGTCACACTGGGGCAGGGCACAAGAGGGTATATATATATATATATATATATATATATATATATATATATATATGCATGTGTGTGTGTGTGTGTTAGTATGTATGTATGTATATCAGGGGTGTATTCAGTAGCCTTGAATGTGGTTTTGGTCAGAAGGAATGAGTTAGCAAGAAAGAGCAGACTCATAAGGGAGAGGATAGGTTCAATAGGTTCATTTGAATACTCTCTGCAGGCTTCTAGACATAAACGCTGGCTACAGAAGGCTAGTGTACTTTCCCAGAGACCTTAGGACAGAGCAACATCATACTGGAGTAGACACAGGAGTCTACTGAGGAAGTTGTAGGACCTAGATTGGTTGTGTACATATGAAAAGCCTTTTTCTAGAAGGTTCCTCTGCTGTCTTGAGGCGTCAGCCATCCTGTGGGGAGAAGTGCCTCCTGAAACAGCTGAGGGCCCAGCTGTCAAAGTATCAGTGGAACAGAATGTGAAGAGGCATTCAAGTTTCTGTGCCATCTTCCAGACAGAAATCACTCCCATGCCCTGAAGTCACTTTACAAATGAACTACCTTTGCAGGGATTGCAATCTAATGCACTGTTCTCATAGAGGGGATGTGTGTGAACAAAGCAAAAGGAAAAGGTGGGGGGAGAAATTTGGGTTTAGAAAATTCTCACACACCCGCTCAATCTTCTTTATAGATTTCACCTGAATCACTGATGTTGGGCTATCACAAGCAGAGACAGTGGTCCTGATTTTGCTGTGTGCATATTATTGCTCTACAGAGAACTGACTTAGAAAATTAAGCATGCCATATAAAGGGAAAATCAGGTTTGATCTAGAAGCTGGTTTGAGGGATTCCGAAGTTATGCTCATTTGTTGTGTACAAATATGAACAAAAGGCATAATTTCTCCTTTGACTGTGGTAAACTTAAAAGCATATTTTATATTACACGAGGAAAACTAGAGCCAAAGCACATAAACAGTTTTAATAAAATAAGAAGAAAAGGAGATACATAAAAGGCGAAACTGAAGAACATAAGTGACTAACGCAGACATTCTCTCAGACACTTCTACCAACTGCTGTGTCATTTTTTTTCACCACCAACAACCAAAACAATTGCCTGGGTCAGTAAGCATTCGGGACCCCTCTGTGTATATGTAAAGGTCACTTAATTTAGACTTCCCTTTCTCAAGGCCCTGTGATCACAATCCTACTGTGACAAAAACCAGCAGCGCATGTGTGTTGGCTTCCCAATGCAGGGACTGTAAAAACCTAAGTCATTCTTGCTCTTTGGAGCACAGCACGGCTCTCCACTGTCTCAATGTGTGTGTGTACGGGGTCGCGCCTCCTGAGGCATTCCCCTGAATGAGCACAGTGGTGGAAAGCAGCCAAAGAGAGCATGAGAAGCCCAGAATTTTGTTAATTAGTGAAGAAGTTTCATAATCAGATGTTGAAAATGCTAAATTGTTTCTGCTGGTGTAAGCCAACAAGCAGAAAGAGGGTGCATAGAAGCTCAGGTCCAGGAGACGGTTTCACCGCCATTTCGGAAAAAGAACACGCTTTGTAATGCTCATCTACTGTCTCCTCTCTGCGATCCTCCTGTGCACTTTCTTAAAGGTCTGACTTTGGAATTGTAAATATGTCAGAGACGAAATTATTTAGAAATTACCTCCATACCAGATTTGCGTATCTGAAATCACGCGGTGAGGGGGTAGTGCTGGTCGGCAGAGGCACACTCCTGAGGGGCATGGGAGCTCTTGGACTGGGGGAGCCAGCCTGGAGCAATAGTAAGGTTGAGATGTGTCCAAAGCCCAAAAATCTCATCTTGAGACAGGCAGGAGTAAAAACTGATCCTTCCCTCTTCTGGGCCTGCATGACCTGGTGCACGTAGCTGTGCTTCCTCACCTCCACCTCTAGCACCCTAGAAGTAGTTTACACAGCCTGCTGTAAGCTCAGGTTTCAAGCTCAAACTTCCTATTTCCTATTTCCTATTTCCTTCCAGCTAGCACCTGAAATTCCTCTCCATACAAATAAAGCGTTCCCAGCACCTCAGCCCCAGAGAGGGATGAAAACTCACCCCCAACCCTGACAACCTCCCCAAGATTTATATAGCTCTTATGCCCCCAATAAAGGGCAGCTGTTTCTCTGAAAACCTTCCCCACTGTTTCCCCACCACCACCAACAAGCAAGGATCCTGCTAACCCACTTGCCCAGTTACGCTTCATTCCTTCCAGCCCTGTACACAAAGGTGTCTCTGGATACCTGAAGGAAGAAGCAGAAGCCAGGACACACTCTTCCAGAACTTTTTCTGTAGGGAGTCCCAGTGCTCAAATGGTTTCCATAGGAACTGGATGATTCAGAGGAGCTGGAAATCAGGGAGGATTCAGTGAGCCTGCTAATATGTCCCGACTTGAGCAACAGATAAACAAACCATCTTTCTCAACAATTATATCTACATTCATACCTGCTTAAGACAGGCTTCAAAAATGGAGAGTAAGTTGTATGGCCTTTATTTTACCTAATCATTGGTCCAAAGAAAAATGGAAATGGGAAAACAATGACGCCATCTGTACAATTCTATTTGCTCAAATAGTGGCTTCCTAAGGAGATCTGTCATGGCAGGAAGTTGTGGTTGCTTTCTACCCATGTCCCTTCCTCATCAGACTTCTCAATCTTGCTTGTCAGAAATCACTTTGTAGTTGCTTAGCATTTTTTTCCATTTGCTTCTCTGCAGAAGTGACACCATCACTCTAATGTAGTGATGTATTTGCAGACAGATGTTGATCAGTTGCTCTTTGTTCTTTTGTGTGTACTTCAATCAGGCCTTATATAGCTAATCATGCAATTCAGGGCATTTACCTAAAGCACAAGATTGTGAGAGAAGCACAAGAGAAAAAAATAATTGATCTGGAAAGGAAGCTGTCATTACTTCTGGATTCTTTATATACAACCAGTGAAAGAGATGGTCAACCTAGCTTGTCCTTGGTAAAGTACTCAAGAAACAGCAATATGGTTTTATTCAGTATCAGCTTGCATGCTCTTTCCTATAGCTGATAGCTACTCTTCAAGAGACACCAGGGAATAAGCAGTTAGTTTTGCAAAGACTCAGCAGATAAGCCAGTCTGTCCAAAACAAGCAGGGACTGCATGGTGTTCCAAGACAAGGACCAGAATGTTGTATATTTGTTCCCTTATCTGCCTGACAGAAAGGAAGAAGCCAAAAGTTACAAAAGCTAGTTGTACAGCCTTTATTTTACCTAGTAATTAGACCAAACAGAAATGGGAATGGAAAAAGAATGACAATGTCTAATAACTCAATTCCCCTTGCTCATATGGAGGCTGGCTAAGGTGTTTTATCATTGCAGAAGGTTGTGGCTATCCACTCTAACAAATCAAGTACCATTGTCATAGTAGCCTTTTAGATATTTTGTGTTTGTTTGGTTATTTTAATGAACAACTGAGCCTGCCGAAAGAGTCTCATAGGAGTGGGGGGAGAATGCACCTCAACAGATCCGCTCTATGTTTTCATGCCTAAAAAAAATAACAAGTACATGAATAAGGGCCTGGATACAGGTATATATAATAAAATTTTGCAGCTATTCAATGACCTATAATTGATACAGCCTTTATGTTGTTCTCAGTACTATGGGGGATCCATTTCTGTGTCTTCAATGACTGACATATGGCAAAGCCCATACACTGTCATGATGCTTCTAAAAGTATTGACCAGAATCCTGTCTCCATCAGTTACTATGCAGAACAGCTCCATAGCTCCAGAGTTCCCTCCCACTCTGCCATGCCTGGTCACACCAGTCCTCCTGATAACCATGTCTCATGTTTACCACTGTTTTCCTGTCTCTCCTTTTGGTTTGTATATATATATATATATATATATATATATATATATATATATACAATATATTGTTTATATATATTGTTTATATATAAACAATACACAAATTGTTATGAAATGTAAGCTGTCATTCAGGACAGTAACTCCTTAGCACTACCCTCTTAGAAACCAAATTCTTCCTTCTCTTGAATCCCATAAACAGAAGCACCAACAGTATTCAGGGGCCTGCGCATCTTTGCTCATGTTGAGCAAATGTTCTATTGCTACTTGTTCTATTGCTTTGATTTGAGAAATTTCCTTTTTACTTTGCAATTTGCATGGTTTCTATTTATTTCTTGAATATCACCTAGTAAGTGTGCATTGACTTTGCTAGAAGATACGATAGCATTTTTCAATGTGACTACAACAGTTTTTCTTACTCAGAAATATGGAAATGTCCATAGCTCTACCTCCTTCGGAAAACATGGTATAGCTCCTCTGTTCATTGTAACATTTTGTTTCTAGTTTTAGATATTTTTCTATATTTTTATCTTTCTTTTTTGAATTTTTTTAAAACACAACTATTAAATTGCAATGGATTCACGAGGCACCCAAGCTCTGTTTCCAGTGTTAGGGACAGAGTCAATCCTATAAATTGGGATATCAGCTATTGATAAAAAAATCATGTAAATCAACATGAAGTATTATAGGAATGATCACATAAAAGTTATTTGAAATTGTCGGACGTTGTGAACAGAGGGATTACCTGTCTCCTTTTTTGTTTGTTTCTTGTGTTATAGATTTCCATCCTCAGATTAAAATGCAATATCTTATCTTGTTGAATGGTGAGTCATCGGGGTTCTTCATGAATGGCTAAGTATTTTCTTCAACTGTTGGGCAGAGTCATTCTTACTATGGGCTAGAGTCAGTTCATTTGGGTGAGAGGAGCTGCCTGGGTCCATATCCTGGCACCCATGTGAAAGCTGGCTGTGGATACCCGCTCTGGTAACCTCACTGCTGGTGGAGAGGAGGAGGCAGGTAGAGGCAGAGAAAAGTGCATCCCAGAAGAGAACTGCTAAAATAATGAGCTTCCTGTTCAGTGAGACTTAGACTCAAAGGAATAAGGTAGGACCCTCTGTCCTCTGATGAGCACACAGACATGGAGATGTGCAAACATGTGTGTTTGCACACCGAGTTATTCATGCTATGTTTTGACTACCCTTTCAGTGGTGGCTTGGTCTGTAGAGATGTCCCTTATTTCATTTCAGAGGTTTGCAATGTTCTCTTTTAATGTCTTAGCGCTTTTGAATACAAAAGTATTCAATCGATTTGATCCTTCAAATGATAAGCTAAATTTGATGCATTTTTTTCTGTTTTTTTTTATGTTAAATTAATTTTATTAAATTTTAACTCCTGCCTTCAATAATCTCTTCTTCATGCTTCCAGTGGGTTTATTTTGCAAATTTGGTTAAGGTGGTACCATTCTAAAGAGAACATAGTTGTTCTCTTTTCTTTATCTATTCACTCTGTAAGTGGTTGCTATTCTAGTGCCTTCGGCCCATTTAACTACTGCTGTTGGTGAGCAAAACATTCCATGTTACTAGTTTTTGTTGTTGTGTTGTCCCATCTTTGTTATGCTTTGTGGTGTTTTTTTTTTTTTTTTCCTTATTAGTTATCTTTCAGCATTGTACTTGATTTTCACTGCTGGTTTAACCTACTTAAAACATTGGTAAATGTTTTGAATATTTAAGACAAAGCTCGTATTATGTATCCTCCATTAGTTGGAGTCTATGCTATGATGATATCACTTCGTTTATAGTGCAATGCTGTACAAACAAGAATCCTTTCTAGCTTTAGTGCTGTGTTTGTTAGTCATTTCATTACTTATGACGTACCGAAAATCCTAAGTGCGTTGACAGTAATTCTACTACAATGACTACACAAACTATAAGTAACAGTTTATGCTTATTATAATTATATTATAAATAATGATATTTATTTTCATTTACATCCTCCCCCTCCCCTTTCTGCTTTGTGTAGATTCAGGGTTTGGCATGTTGTACTATTCCCTTTTTTTCTGAAGAAGTTTCACAGATAAACAACAGAAGAAACAATTCCATTATCCTTAGCTCCTCTTGGGTACTCACAAGCAAAGCCTCGTCTCTCCCCTTTTAACCTCGGATCATTATTCTCCACGCTTATTGGAAATGTGATTGCATGTTTTTCTTAATATTTGAAAATATTCACAATTAACCCATCATATATTTATTCTGTGAACTTCTGCCCTTCTTCTATTTCTTGGAAAGGCATTTAGCTAAATCCTGCTGCTGACTTATATGCTGCTTGACATTACCTTGGGTATACAAGTGTTTTTTTCTTTCTGTTGAGCAAATGCAAATGAGAGATGTGGGAATTAAGAAGGAAACCATTAGGAATATGATGGGAAAGAATCCTTTGTAAGAGAAGGGATATTCACCATTTGGGCAAGATCTGAGTATCCGGATAATGTAAATGCATCAGCAAGTTTCATTATTCACACCAAGGACAAATACATTTTGCAAAATAGTAAAACACTCTTTACACTGTAGTTTGTTAGTATCTGTGTCTTCAGCCATGTTTGAGCAAGAATAATAAATTTGGACCCATGTTTTTCCTTTCCTGGTTGCCTTAATGAAAAGGCTCATGGAGAAATAGAGAGTCTGAGTGTGGTAGAAGCAAAGGATCATCATATTAACAAATGCTAATCAGCTAAAAACATGAGGCCAGACCAATGAATGCAAATTTTAAAGGAAAACTTCAACATGAAATATTGATAGCATTACTCAGCTCCAAAACTATGAGATTTTCTGAAAATTCCAGGTGGTCCTGGCAACTTTGTTAAAAGATTTTGAAGTCCTATTTCTTGTTCTTGTGAAGAGTTTGGAATGTTCTCAGGAAAGAAGTATTTTCTAGCTTTGTGAGAGGGGCTGAGATACATAAATCCTGGTCTTTGTTCAAGGTATCAGGGACCTAAGTAAGAAATGAGTGACAGTACACCATTCCCTTCCATCAGCAATAGCTTTGGAAGAAAGAAGAAAGAAGGGCAAGTCATTCAAACTCTGTATTAGTAAAATCTTCATCTCACTAGAGGTCAATATTGAAGAAAGAAAACTTTTTTTTGTTTTGTTTTGTTTTGTTTTGTTTTTACCAAGGTCTGTTCTGCTGTCAAGGCGTCAGTACATTAAAGCATTGGAAAAATCCTCATCCTGGAGTATAGGTATTTTTTAAAGCTAACTATTCATAAAATGTTGACACATCATTACTGTAACTGTCAACAGACATGGATGCTGGTATGATGACATGAAATTCTATTCTTGAGGAGACCAGAAATCACAAGACCACACAGAGAGTTCCTCGAAATTCAGTGTTCAAATCAAGGCAATACTCAAGTTCATTTGTTTGTGTTAAAAATGTGATTAAAAGGAGAAAATTTAAAGCAAGAAATTCTGAAATAGTCATAGTCAGGAGTTATTCAAATAGCATAACTTATTAGTCTTATTACTTATATTTGTCAAATACCAAACAACATAACTGTAGGCAAACATATATGAAAAAACTTATTTGCTTGGTAGTTACTGTCTGCTAAAGGAGTTAATACGTCTGGTTACTGTCTAGTTACTGTTCTAGTTACTGTCTCTACATCTAGTTACTGTAGAATTACCACTTCTACAAAGCGTGGCAAGAGGTAGGACTAAGAACATTTCAGTTACTTACTACTCTGATGGCTTTAGTAACTGAACAGTCAGTTCACCAGATAGTTACGGAATATGTGCTTGCTCTGAGCCAGAAACAGTTGTCGATGCTTGAGAACAAAGCATGAAAAATGGGTCCTTAAAAGCTAATTTAACACCCTTCCTAGAAAGACGGTTGTTGTGGTCATTTGCATAAAAATGGCCCCATAGACTCAAGGGTTTGAACACTTGGTTCCCTGTTGGTGGAACTGTTTGCAAAGGATTAAGAGGTGTGGCCTCGTTGAAGGAGGCATTCTATGGGGACAGGTTTCAAAAGTGTCCTGCCATCTGTAGAGCGCTCTCTGCTTCTTGTCAAGAAGGGTGTAAGCTCTCTGCTGCTCCCACTGCCATGCTTCTGCTCTAACCCTCTGAAACTGAAAACCCAATTAAATGATTTATTTTATGAAAAAAAAATCTTATTTTAAAAGTTATTAGGTTGACATAGATTTCAACTACACTAAACATGCCTTAAAACACAACATATTAAGTTTTATACTCAAATAATATGCAGGTTTACCAACTAATTCGTAGTAGGCACTGATTTTAATATCTGGTTTTAGGCACTTGCAGAGTAATCTGGGGAAGAACATTAAGTGCTGAAATTATTTTCTTCTGTTTTATGATTTAAAAAAAATACTTTAAAAGGCTGAGCATGGTGGCACATGCCTTTAATTCCAGCACTCAGGAGGCAGAGGCAGCTGATCTCTGAGTTCAAGGCCAGCCTGGTCTACAGTGAGTTCCGGGACAGCCATAGCTACCCAGAACAACCCTTTCTCACAAAAACAAAACAAAACAAAACAAAAAGACTCAATAAATTTACATTTTCAATAGTTTATAATGCTTATAAGTAATATTGTGAATATTTAAAAATAACTTATTTTTAAATAAATTAAACTCACCATTCTCTCTTTTAGTGGATTATCGAGAATCAACATTCATCAGTTAATTAATTTTTGGGTAATTATTTCATTATAAAGAAAGCAATTGGGGTTTTGCACGTGTTATCACATATTCAATAAAATATACTTAGGTTATTTACAGAATTATCCAAGTAGGGAATTTATAGATATATGACGGATTCCAGAAGAAAAGTGGAGCTATCCAATCTGTCTAAATCTGGGTGGATCCAGGGAGCTGGCTTTCTGGATGTCTTCTTTTCTTATTGCAACATTCTTTGTATCTTGTTGCTTATTTTCTGAAAATCTGTGTATTTTTCCCCTCTTGGGAGAATCAAGCACTCAATACTGGACATAATTTTGTATACTGCTCCCTTTCTTTTCTTCTTTCTATCAAGAATGGTAATCATTCTATTTGTTTATATGATATAAGTGAGAAAAGTTGTATGTGTCATTACTTTATGCTCAGAGGTTCTTGTGGGAACCTTGTTGGAGAAAGACACTGGAAAAAAATAGCACAACTCTTGAACCTTTCTAAACTTCTTTGATTCCTATTTGTGGTTGATAAGGATCATCAAGTCACATCCCCATTTAGTAAACCATTTTACCATGATTTTCTTGAGTCCCTCTATATGAAATGATTAAGAATGACTATTTTATGGGGTGTAGATATTTAATAGCAGTGTATCCCATAGATTACTAAGTATTATACATTGTTTCACCAGCCACTTTTTTCATTATTACAGAATTTTTTAAATATTATCTAATTAATCTGGCATGACTTCAGCCAAATTTCAACTGTGATTAAAAAAAAAAACAACCAGATTTGTTTGCCTGAAAAAATTTTTTTTGTTTTAATTTTGAAAGATATTCACTTTTCTAGGTACAGAGGAAGATGATGCAGCCAGCCCTGATGAGACTTGATTAGGTAGGGTAAGACAGAAGGGTAGGAGGGCCTCCCTTATCTGTGGACTAGGGAAGGGGCATAGAAGGAGAAGAGGGAGGGAGGGTGGGACTGAAAGGAGATGGAGGGGGTCTACGGCAGGTACACAAACTGAATAAATTGTAACAAAAAATAAAATCATCCTATTCAACAGATAAATTAAATTTATACTAATGCACTGATTAAAAGAAGCTTCAATTACATATATAGAGAGATCAGGGTGAGTAGGGTTTAGCTTCACACATAGTTGTCCCTGCATTGTTTCTGGATTTGTGCCAAAAGCAAAAGTCTTTTTTTTTTTTTCATTTGTGTTCCTCTGCACATATATCTTTCTTTTGTTGTTGATTTAAAGGTTTCTTTTTATTTTAATTTTTTTTGACTGATTGATTCACTGTGCTTGGCTACATGTTCCTTTGTGTTCATTCTGCTTAGGAGCTGGTAAGCCTCTGAGATCTGTGGATTTGTACTTTTCACCAAATGCGGAGTACTTTTTGCTATTGTATCTTTTTCTTTCCTTGGTGTTACATCCTTCATTTTTACCTTTTGCCTTCTCCTTCTTTTCTTCCTTCCTTGCTTTCTCCCTTCTGTTTTTTAGTTGCGCTGAAAATGGTCTGACTATGTAGCCTAGTCTTACTTTGAAGTAGCAATCCTCCTTCCCTAGTCCTCTTAGTTTGGGGATGGCAGGTGAGCACCACTCTGTGTCACCTAGGTCATTATTTGTTCAATGAGTTGCCTTCTCTTCTCAAAGTCTACAAGCCAGATTCCCACTGTAGTGTCACCTGTCTAAGTCTATATGCCTGGTCTCATGAAACATCTGTGTTAGCTTATTTTAAGATGAGAGAGTAAATTTCATGTCAACTATTATTTAATATTGAGAGAAAAAGTACTGCGATATTATTATGGGGGGAAATTACTTCTAAAGCTAAATGTAGCTAAATATATGACCTAGAAACTCTGTTCCTTGGTATTCCCCCCCAAAAAAATGACAATAAATGCTCATGTTCAAGAATTTCTGTGGTAGCTTTGTTTGTAATAGCCATGACCTAAAATTTACTCAAAGTCTAATCAATCAACAGGAAAACACATAGAGGAATTGTCGTGTATTAATATAACAAATATTACTCTTTAGGTCTGTAGATTTTAGTATGTTCATTTTATATAATATGACTAATATCCACTTATAAGTGAGTGTATACCATGCATCTCTCACTGCTTCTGGGATACCTCACTCAGGATGATATTTTCTAGTTCTATCCATTTGCCTGCAAAGGTCACTATTTCTTTGTTTTTAATAGCTGAGTAGTATTCTATTGTGTAAATGTACCACAAAATTACTCAACATTAAAAATGGTAACTTTCTGCGTGTACAAGCCAGCAAGGGTGTATCTCACAGATACTATATTGTTTAAACAAGGACACAAAATATAACCTAAATCAGTGATTGCATATGTATGAAGTTCAAGAGCAGATAAAAATACAATGATAGTGTAAAAATCCAAAGCTTAAGAAATGGAGATTAATTCTAAAAGCATTCTACCTGTGTGAAATACAAATTTTCTCTAACAGTGGAGAAGTAGGGGATGTTCTCTTTCACATTTTCAAAAGTCTATAAAAATATACAAAAATATAGGGGATTTTTTTTGTATACTACAGGCAACTGAAGACAGCTGGGGTGGGGAGGTGGTCTTCCCCATGGAAGAACACAATTAGTTGTCCAGTGCCAAATCAGCAGGATGAAAAACATATGTGAAAGTATCAAAATACAGACTGAATCTGCTATATTCAGGCATGTGTATGTATACATATATGTGTGTAATAACAATTAGGAAACAAAGTGGCCATATGTTTGAAGAAGAGCATGGAGGGAAATATGAGGCTTGCAGGGAGGAGAGGGAAATAATAAATGTTGTAATTATATTATAATTTCAAAAAAATCATCAAACTTCGCATTTATTTAAAAGTTTACTATAACCACAATTGAATAGTAAAATTAAGTGAGGCATAGTGGTACACACCTATAATCCCAGCACTTGGGGAAGCAAAGCCTCGCAGATTTCTGAGTTCGAGACCAGTCTTGTCTACAAAGCAAGTCTAAGACAGCCAATGCTACAAAGAAAAACCCTGTCTCAAACCACACCCCTAAAAGTAATATTGAAATTAGTTTTAAGGGATCTACAGTGATGCTTAGCAGTTAAGAGTACTTGCTGCTCTCACAAAGAATCTAGGTTCAATTCCCAGCACCTACACTGGGTGGCTCACAACCTCTTGTAATTCTACTTTGAGGGAATTTAACACCCTCTTTTGGCCTCTGGGGCCCCTTCACCCACATAGTGCACACACAATATGGAGCAATTGGACCTAACAATTCTGAAATTACTTTGTATTTCCTACTTTTTAGTTTAGTAAAAATTTTTAACTGCATTGAAGAAACATGGAACTGTATTTATTCCTACTGGGAAACATATTCCCTTGAAAAGAAAATTAGATTTAGGGTTGGTGCAGAGAAAGCATCAAATACTTCCAGAATATCACAGCCAGCAGGGAAAGTCAGGAAGTGGTCACAAAAGGGTGAATCCTGGAGTTACGTCAGAGGAAGAAAGGATACAGATGGGTAGGACACTTACTGGTCAAATCACAACTTGACTGTCAAGTCACTATTGATCATAGTGGGTTACAGATGGTTGCTCTCCATAAAGAAAAACAAAGCCCCATTAGCAACATTTGATGGCTCTGAGAGTGTAAATATTCCCATTATGAGGGATTTCAAGCTATCAACATTATGCCACTGGTTTGGAGGAAGACACTTACATCTGGTTCTCAGGAGTAAACAAGCTGGCCAGGGCACATTGTCAGTTTTATAACCATAAAGTAGAATGAGGAACCCTACGTGCAGAAGGATTTTCAGTAAGTATGGCATCACTTACTAGGATAACAGAAAAGCCTCCTGCTTACAGTAACACTTTCACTCATACGGAAGACATGAAGAAATGTGAAGACCAAAACTGGCAAGGGAAAGTTTGAAGAATGGCTTAACGTGAGTTTTCTAAATGGACAATCTGAAGCAATTGCCTTGAATATTCCTTACTAATTACAAAGAGAAAAACAGTAACTTCACAGTAAAGAGATCTGATGACTGCCAGAGGGATGAAAGGAACCAGCGATCAACGTGATCAACTATTCCAGTTGCAGAGGCAAGCAGGTGTTACCAGCTTCCCAGCGTGAGGCTCCGAGGATTTCAGGATCCAGCCTCTGTCACACCTGCGGTGCCACTCACCGTTCTCCAGAGAAGCAAAGTCGGTAAGACATCACTCTACAGTGATGCGGTCCAAGAAATTAGACGGAACATTTGTGCTAACGGCAAATACGAAATTTATGTATTAGCTTATAAACAAAGCCAAGCTCTCTAATGTGTTCCTTGTTGGTAAACCTTACTCTTGATCTTTAGCCTTGAAAAACTCAGAAGAGAACCAGCTACATCGCTGAAAGTGACTGAAGGTGATAACCTTAAGCTAAAGTCGGCTAATTCTAGGTTTTAGTCATGTTCACAGAGCACCAGGAAAGCAATACCTGGATTAATAATGCTCCTTCTGTGCATCAGAGCCTAGTAATGCAGAAACATGAAATGCAACCATCACATCAGTCAAAAGTTCATATTCCAACGAATAACAATAACGAAAAAAAAACCCACAAGGTTTTCATTTTAAAAATAGAGGGTCAATATTATGCTGAATGTTTGTTTGATGATCAACTTGCAGTTTGATCTCTTTGAGCCCCATCAACTGTACTTTGACATAATTCTAGGATTCACCTTTCCATGAGCATTTCAGAAAATCATTTTATTTAAAACAAACAAACAAACAAACAAAACAGAGGTTCCATGGGTACATATCTTTCAAATGCCAAAGGATTAAAGAAGGGAGAGTCTGCTAAACAGAACTCAAGGTAAAGCGAAGATTTATGAGCATGGCATATGTGACAAAACACCTGTCAAAAGTGACTTAAGGGAGAGTTTATTGTGGCTCATGGTTCAAGGGTATAGTCTCATGGTGGGGGCCTTGACAACATGAGAGTGAGGCAGCTGGTTACATTGCATAGTTAGGAGGCAGAGAGTGATGAAGTCTGTGGATTCCTAGGCATGAGATGGTGCTGACCACAATTAAGCTCCTGCCCACAATTTAAACCTCAGTTAGCTCAAATTCACATGCCCAGAGGCTAACCCCATCTACCTAACTGTGTTGTCTTATGTTGTGTCCAGAGGCTTGTCTCTGTGGTCTCTAGGTCTTGCCGACTTGACAGTCAATATTAGCCAGCAGATCTATGCATGCGATTTGTATGCTGAATTTTACCCAGTGATCGGGTAAATTTAGGAGGAATCTGTGCAATTAGATTATGGAGTATATATTAGCTACCTTTTCAGTGCTGTGATTAAAACACCAAGACCAAGGCAATTTAAAGAAGGAAAAGTTTGTTTGGGGACTACATCTACAGAGGGGTTAGAGCCCATCACAGAGAAAAGGGTCATGGCAGCAGGCAGGCTTGGGGGCAGGAACAGCTCAGAGCTCACTTCTTCATTTGCAAGCCACAAACACTCTGCAAATGGCACAGAACTTTGGAAACTTGAAAGTCCTGTCCCGGGGACACACTTCCTTCCTTCACAGCCATACTTCCTAAACTTGCCCAAACAGTCCCGCCAACTGGAGACCAAGTATTCAAATCCTCAAGACTGCAGGGACCACCATGGAGTGTATAGATTAGGCCATATTCTACTTTTTATTGTGTAGCTATCACCACATAATTCATGACGAAATGCCAGGACCTGCAAACATGCTTCAATCTGAAACAAAGATGACTCTGCTGATCTGAGGATGTATTCTGAGATGAGGTTGTCCTGGATAATCATACTGGGTCTACTAATATCACAAACACTATAACTGGCAGACAGGAATGTCAGTGAAAACATGCAAAGTGAGGAGAGCATGGGATTCGAAGTGATATCAATATTGGCTCTGAGAATGGAAGAGGCAAAGCCAAGGCATATGTTGACCTCCACACAAGAAGAAATGATCTTCTAGAAGCTGTAGAGATCTTCCTGGGACCCCGTCAAAGACCTTTGGCCATATATATGCTGACCCTAGAAATCCCACTGAGGCTTTTTAAGCTCCAAAATGTTAAGAGAGTGCATTTTAAAGATATTAAGTTCCAAATTTATGAAATTAATTATAGTAACAATAGAAATCTGACATACCTAAGATAATTCTGAACAATTATTTCATTTTTTAAACTGTAGCTCAAATAAAAAGAAGCTTTGCAAAATGGCAAATTTTAGTTAAGTCCCTAGATACTCCTTGTAGTCCTCTTGCAAGCTTTCCTTAATTTTTTAATAGATGGTAAAATAGTAAACCAGTAGTATATCTAAAATTTACTTCAAATAAACCAGGGAAAGGGAAATGGGTAAGAGGCAGAAAGAAAAAGCAGTCAGTATTAAATGTGGTTCAATGGTCATTAAGAACAATGAGTGAAGCATTTTAGAGAACACTATTTTGCCAGCTCATGCCTCAAATTCTTACAATCAAAACCAAGCAAACAAACAACGGAGGCTCTGGGCATGGCTCCCTGGGTAGATGCTGTACAGGAACTACTACGTGAGTTCAGGTTCCTATGACCCATATAAAGCCTGCTGTGGTAGTTTGAATTGTAATCCCACTGCTCCGATGGTGAGACTGGAGGCAGATACGAGGGATACCCTGAAAGTCCACAGGCCAGGAAGCCTGGCACACAGAGTCAAACAACAGCAAACAAACCAACAAAACAAAAACTCTTTCAAACATGGCGGTAAGCCAATATCTACACCCAAGGTTGCCCCCTGACCTCCACACATGAGCCATGACATGTGTATACCTGCACTCAGACACAGGAACCTCTCTCTCTCTTCTCTCTCTCTCTCTGCATATGTACACACACATATATACATGTATATACACACACATACATGTAAAATTAAGAATAGGATCATTATATCTAAAACCCTGTGGAAACAACAACAACAAAAAAATGATGGGAGTGCTAACTGTCCTGTCTGGGTGTTAGCAAACTCAACTGAAAGAAAAGGAAATTGTCCTCAACTATACTGGTCTAGTCTTACCAGATAGTTTCATTTCCTTAAACAGACAACAGATAAAGCAAGAAACAGAAGACCTCTCTAAGTGCGTGAGCCAGCAGCCAGTGACCTTTCCCCACTGCCTGAGCTGCTCTACTGTTGATTTTGTTTTCTGTTTGTCTTTCTAATTGAAGACAAGACCAAAGCTGTTGAGAACATTCTGCTGAAAATCACTGTATCTGAAGAAACTGGATGTCACTTAAAGCATAATCCCTGGATAAATATTGCATGCCAGTGGCTTTCTTCCAACATGAATATGTTCTGACTTCGTCTCTGTCTGACAGCCAAAGCCATTTGATTTTTCTGAAGCCTCTAGTTATTCTGTAGTTTGAGGGGACTTTGGGGGAAGGAGAAAATTACAAGTATTCGGATATCACCTTCATTGGTTCACTCTGATCCTTGAAAGAGTTGAAAATCTGTTTCTACGTGATGCAAAGAAACTAGACAACTAAAATAGTTCAGATAGATAGCCAAAACTCGTTACCCTTCCCCAGCGAGGCAAACAAATGAGAGCATGCATTTTCTTGGCCAGATCCAATGAATTTAAGTTTCCATTAGCACATAATAGGTTTAGGCTATAAATCCCTTTGAGCGTGGGAATCAGCAAGGAAGAAAAACAACACCAGCAAGCCACTGCACAAATAGCTCAGAGTATGATTTTAGCATAGACTGTGCCTGTAAAGAGAACGATAATAAGTTTTATGTGTATCCATTCTTTTTCTTTTAAATAGCAAGCTTTTTTTTTTTTTCCAAGAGCCATTTCATCTCTGAGAGATTCCATGGCCATGTTTGATGACGAGCCAGATGGCAGCATCCTCCAGCCCCTGTGCCAAGAAGCATGGCAGGAGCTGCGATTTACCTTCCATAGTGAGGCTGGCTGCTGCAGCACACCCCAGCTGCGGGCGAGCGGGTCTCTGCCGGTAGGTGCGAGCACGGTTGGTTCTCTCCCAATTTGGATGCAGCAGGTAAGAGGCTGAATCAGTCCCCAGCAATTATGGAATTGGCATACCCTGCAATGTTTACCCACAGTCCTATTCCTACTGGACTTTATTAAAACACCATCTGTTGTCAGGGCAGACAAAGAACGCAACAGAAAGATGTAGCAAGACACAGAGAGAGAGAGGGGAGAGCAGAGCATGCGTGTGTATTCGGGTCCTGCTACAGGATCCGGTTGCAGTTCTAAGAGGCCACATTTGATCCTGGGGCTTGGTTTTGTCATCCTATCCCAGCTCTCTCAGATTTTTGTTTATCACTTTCCAGTGCCAGTGAGGCCAGAGCAATTTGTGGTCCAAATGAAGTTGGCTGTGTGAGATGGAGGCTGGAATGGAAGGCAATGAGTACGAGCTCACAGAGGGAGGGGGAGACCCGACCACATTAGCATCACTGCAAATTAAAACCAAAACCATGGAAAGTGAAGTCATCGCACCAAATGATGCTCAGAGTCAACTTGTGGGTTAATGTTTGGAAGGGGCTGAGGACTGAGGGATATCTGCCAATGGTAATACCTCCAGGGCACGAGGAAAAGTGACTTTTACCATCAGCTGTTTTCTCTCTCTCTTTTTAAGCTTACAGATGGGGATCAGATATTTTTAATACACAGCTGGTCTCTACAAACGGCCAAGTGTGGTTTTTCGTATGCCTGCGTGCGATTCCAGGTGAAATTAATTAGTCAGAATTCCAAATCAGATAATATAATAATAAAACGTAATGCAAGTAATTAATATGCAAATATAAAAGGGGGCAGCATTAAACCTCTGATATGTCATTTCAGTCCTACAAAAAGACATCTGCCCGTGTGGAACCTCAGTGCAAACCAGAAGCAACCCCCCCCCAAAAAAAAAAAAAAAAAAAAAAAACTCAGAGTCAACACACAAGCCAGCCATGATGTGCGTGGAAAGAAGGAAGTTGTGGAAGAATCAACCTCAGCCATGGAGTGTTCTGCTGGTGAAGGTGTTGGCTTCCTTAAAATTCCCATCCAGACATCCTGCTGCAGATGAACTAGGAGCCTGCTGCATGAGCCACAGGGAACACTCACAGTGAATGATGTCACTGTCTGTGTTGCCTGACACCATGGCCCTGCTATTCTCACCAGGGTTTGAGCAGTCATTTTAATTTACAGAGAGGCTACGTCGCACTTTGCAAGCCCTACCAATATTTACAGAGAACTCAGTGAATGAATGAAAAGAAACAGCCGCAGCTCCTTCCACCTCATTGCCCCTCTCTTCCCTCGCTCCCCTCCCCTGCACTGTTGTCTTCATGGTCATTGGGTGAGCACTGGATTGGGTTGGCAACATTTGATACACCGATGTCTGTCTAGAAAACATGCCACGATTTCTGTCATGCATATTCCTTCCTTTCCCAAGTGCTTTCCAGAGAATACCATGACACACTGACAATATTTTGAATATGGGTTTTTAAATAGGTCCTCAAGTGCATGAATACACTCGTTAATGTGTTTTTCTCAAATGCTCCATTTAAAATGTGGTGACATCTGTCCACTAACACACTGACTAATGCTCAAAAGTGTCACTTTGATCTTTGAGAATTTACGTATGACTCAGTATCAGTTTTGGTAAAGAATGTTTGAAAAACAAAAAACTATTATTCTTTCCATCAGGCAACTTAAAATCTGTTTGGGAGGCAACAGAAAATACTGTCAAAACAGAAAACAATGTGGCCTTAATAAGTAGATCCAACGGGAAGGTGTGGGAAACAGGACAGTAATAAAACGAGATCTTTGCTTTGTGAGAGTTGGGAAGACTAGACAGGTAAGAGTGAAAGAACAGAATGCACCAGTGTAGAAAACAATCGAAAGGCAACTTTTACAGAAGTCTCACAGAACACGGGCATCTTCACAGATTATAATTCCGAATTCCTGGCCCAAAGTAACCAAGCCAGTAACAACTTAAAGAAAAACCACTGTTCAAGAACCCTGTGGGGTTTGTTGTAAGTGACACAAAGAGACCTGTCTTCCAGGGATTGGGGCAAGGGGCTTTAACAATAAAGAAAATTTGGGGAAAGTACTTTGAAGGTTGCTTCAATTTTGCTGCCAACCGTGCTGTCAAGGAAAACTCCGTGAACATTTATTAAAAGCCAAGTCTTCACGGAAATAAACTGACAAGTCAAAAAAGAAAAAAAGGAAGAAGGAAAGAAAGGTAGGAAAGAAGGAAGGAAGGAAAGAATGACGAAAAGGAGGGAAGGAACAGAGGTGGTAGATGGCTCAGTCAGGAAAAAGGCTTACCTTGCAAGCAGGGGACCTGAGTTTGGTATCCAGACTCCATATAAAAATGCCATGTTGGCAGTGTGCTTGTACAATGCTAACACTGGGGATTCAGAGAAAAGAAGGCTCAGGAATTCACAGGGAGCCAGCCTAGACTATGTCATGAGTTCCAGGCCGATGAGAGGCTTTTAAAGATGGTCTGGGAGTAGTAGTGTCTAAGGAACCAACCTGTGCTTCCATGGTGGAACATGAGTCCTCTGGACTCTGAGAAACCAGACTTTATGCTGCTCTGTGACCTCCACATACACACATAGTTACATACAGTTACCTACAACCTACCTTACACAGACGCACCACCTTGCAAACTTAACTTTCTTTTTTCTAAACTACCCTTTGTTATATGATAAGATTTTTTTTCTATAGTATCTTGGGGAACAAACCAAACACAGATGCTCAGAAAATGGATCCTATGTCAGGGCTGGCAATGAGTGATCTCTCTTTCCAGAGGATACATGATCAACATCAGCCTCTCCTACAGTGAATGAATAGGCAGCCACAGATAAAGCGAATTAAGTACCTCTGCATTGGAACTAGAGTTAAGTTAAATCATACATGGAATAAACACATTGCCAGAACTGAGCGGAGTAAGATCTGTGATAGACTAAAAGATGGAGAATGAGCTAGAGGCATGTGCTGAATGAGGTCCAATGCCATGAAAACCCTTGCGATTGTTTAAGTATTGGCTTTACTCAGTTCTGTGTAAGAACACTAGCATAAGATTTTTTTTTTTTTTAGGAAAAAGAGGAAGTTTTATTTTATCTCTTAGCATAATACATTTTACTAAGTTTTTATGGTGTGTGTCATTAAAATCTTTAGACTGATATTTAGGTCTCTTTGACAGAAAATGTAGACACATGAATAGCCATCTACATGAGATGACTATGATGTTCAGTGAATTGTTTCTGTTTGTTTTCTTTTTCTTTCTGCCAAACGATTGTTGCAAGGAGATGTTTACTCGGCCCTTAACCTTCATTTTTTTTCTCATATATACAATTTCTAATTTCTCTCCACTGAAAGATTCTATATGAATAGGCTGGTGATTTAGAGAGCATGAAGAAACAAGCAAGGCATACTTCCTTGACTGTTGTCCTTATTATGCTTCCTTCCAACCCCTAAGAAGCTGTATCTTCATCCACGGACAGATCATGGGCTTCAGGCAATCATTCAGGATGCTTGCTTTCTCTTCTCGGATCACCAGAGGTATTTCATTTGGAGCGCCAGAATCTAAATCAAATGCTCAAACAATATGTCCTGCATGTTGTGTGATGTTTTAATGAAAACTGCAATGCAAGTGCTCTGGAACATTCTCTTTAAGGTTCTTATCATGTTTAAGGATTCTTCTTTATGTCAAAGACCATGTATACATTTTTACCCACTGTCCTGAGACTCCTAGCCTTTGGTCAAAAGCAACAAAGCCAAAGAATGCAACTGGGTTATGATTTGTCGCCAACTGCGCTATCAAGTCACCCACTCATCGAGATGATAGCCATACGCCATCACTGCCTTGTTCCCCATAAATTCAAGATTCTTCTGCTTCCCTTTAATGAGAAATTTTGGGGATAGCATAACAAAAACATACCAGGGCACGTGCTTATATTGAGGTGTAGTAAACTGAGTCTCTTGTACCATGAGTTATTCACCTTCCTTCATACGCTGGGTTGCTGAAGACATTACCTGTCACTCAACGGCTGGATGTGAAGCAGCTCAGTATTAAATACCATTACCAAGAAGAAGGTCACTGGAGGCTTGCCCCAGGAACTCTCTATTACATTGAAATATAAAGAAGTTTCAAACATGGATGGTCTCCCTCTTCCTCCAACCCTTTCCACTGAAAACAATAGATGTCTAAGACAGGTACCTCCCCAGTCTCTCAGCACAGGGACATGGGACTGAAATGCACTGTATTGATCAGGGGTGACATGTGAACTTTCTCCCAAAAGCTCAGGTAATCCTAGAGCAGCCCACAGGTTACAAAAAGACAAAGTTGTTAGGTATATCTCATTTAGTGTCTGTTCAGAAGTGAATGGTAAGTTTCAAGGAGTTTCCAGAAATAAACACAAATATACAGTCTTCATATTTAAGAGATATTTAAGAGATGAATATAGCAAGCTTTGCTTCCTGGAAGTGCCAAGTTAGTGCAGCAGGGAAGAGTCTTTGGTGGGCTTTCCCATCAGTTAGATGCACGATAAAGTAAGGTAACATTCCTGCTGTGGGTGAATTACAGAGGAGGCCTTTGGATTTTGGCACCAGGCCCTCCCATCATTTGCAGACAGCTATCAGCTATGGCCTGTGATATACATACATGCATACATACACACATACACACACACACACACACACACACACATATATATATATGTGTGTGTGTGTGTGTGCGTGCAAAATCAGGCATGAGCAGGTCATGAAGAAAAAAGCAAGTTATGCAGTAAGTGGCCCAAACTGATCATTCTTACACTTCCTGCATTGTCTTCTGTCCTAAAGTATATGTTGAAGGTAGAGGGCTGTGCTCTATGATGTGTTGACTAAGAACAAGAAAACCAGGGCTGAATTTACAGCTGTTTCTACATGCTCTGCCAGCATCAGCCAAGAGTAGAAAACTACAACATTTTAGTTGCAGAGCTCTTTCTGGCACATTACTTAAAAAAAAACAATGAAGAGCCATCTGCACAATGAGCAGAACTTTGAGCAGGGCACATTTTGCTTGAAGTGACGATGGCTAATTGTATGATCAAGAAGCAGGAAAGAGCATAACTGAAAATCTATGAAAAAGATATTTGGGGAAAAGGTATAGGAATAGACCTCTGTACATATGGGAAAGGATGTGAAGATGTTTGTTACTTATGTGATTGCTAACAAACAGCTTCAGTAATAAAGTCTATGGGAAGAACTATTATGTGGGTTGTAGTCAACCTCTTTTCGTCATTGCCTGATGGGCTTACGGAAAACAGGGGCAGTCGGGACAGGAATGGAGGGTGTGTGTGTACATTTCCATTCACCAAAGTTGGCTGGGACATGACTATTAATTAGTATCAAATCTCTCAGAAACAAAGACCAGCACTGAGGCCACACTATAGCACCTTTCTCTAATAGTGACCAGCCAGTGACCTGATAACAAACTGACTCCATTATGAAAAAAAAAAAAAGCTTTTTGTCTCATTTGAAGAGATGTTTATTTTTATTCTGCATGTGAATTTGTCTTTCCTGTACATAATGCTCTTACCAAAATTACCATCAGTAGATTTATAGAATGCTTTACCCACCACACTGTATTCCATATAGCCCTACATCTGGCCAAGGAACTCACCTCACAGCTAAAGAGTTATGGCAATGGGCTCACACTGTGGAATTTATGGGTGTTTCCAGGTTCTCCATCATCCTGAAGCTGTCTTAATAGTAAAATGGATGGCCTCTTGAAGATGCAGTCATAGTGACAAGAAGATTTCAGTGCCTGGTAGGGATGGCAAAAGGTTCACCAATGGCTACATGTGCTATAAATCAGAAGCTAACCATCGAGTTATTATCCCCTCCCCCATAGTCAGGACTCTTGAGTACAGGAATCAGTTTACATAAATTGGAATGGCATCCCCTGTCAACATCCCTCGTGGCTCCCTAGCCAAATCTCTGTCCTCTGTTGCCATTACCTCACACTTTTCTTTCTTAGAAAACTTGGTTCTAGGTAGTGGGTAGGAACATAGGCTGCACCTTCCAAGAGTCACAACAAACATCACTGAACTGGAAGCGAAAACTTACCCCTGACTACCCTGGGGTTTTGATTCTCTTAAATAAACAGGTGAAGAACGGAATTAAGATGTCAGCATGGGTGATGGATTCAGACTGCCACGGGGAAATCAGAGGGATCTTCCACAACAGAGAAGTTCTGTTTGAATGTGAAATATCCTCTTAAGTCTAATGAATTCAAACATTTGTTCCCCAGATCTTTGGGAAGGTTGTGGAAACCTCCAGGAGGTGGAGTCTACTGGAGGAAGTGAGCTGCTGAAAACAAGTCTTAAGTGTTGATGGCAGGGCTCCACTTCCTGTCTGCTCACTTCCTTCCTGACCCTGAGTGTAATGTGTTCTGCCTCCTAAAGCTCCTTACTCCAGTATTCTCAGCCACAACGGGCTGTGTCTTCTGAGCATTTAAACCCAATTAATCATACTCCCTTTAAATTGCCTCCTGTCAGGTAATGGATCCTAGCAATGAGAAAAGTAATAATGCAGAGGCTAAGGAACATATGCCTGGAATACAGGAGCTCTTTTATGTGATGATTAAGCTCAATGGAAAGCTACAATAATTCTGTCCAGTATGGTAAGTGGTTCAGACCCTTCAGGACTAAATGTGAAGGCTGACCCTTCAGGAAAGGAACTAAGACTGTCTGAGTGCTTGCAGGGGGTCCTGTCTAAGCCACATGTGATGCATGGTAAGGAATGTTAGTTATAAATGCCTGCCACGGGCTCGTGACCAAATACAGAAAGAAAGATTAGAAGTATTGTTTTTCCTATTCTGTAAAAATATGTTGGTAAAATATAAAATTATTTTGTAAAATGCGTTATTTTTCCTATCTTGTAAAAACAATTCAAGTGTGTTTAAGTTGGGATACAAAAACATGCTACAGGTTTTGGAAGGCAGATCTGGATTTAAGCCTCTGGGACTAAATTTATTATTATTATTACTTTAGTGATCTTGAGCAAGGCATTGCTTCTTTCCTGAGACATGTTTTTTACTACTTCTAGGAAGCAGAAGTACTTAAACATAGAAGTACTTAAACATAGAAGTACTTAAACGCAGAGCACACTGTTACTTTCATTTGCTATAACGGGACAGGAAATCTGACCTCAGAAATTCTGTTCGTCTTTCTTCTGTCCAAAAGGTTACTGGAATAGAAAATTGCTGTAATAATTCAGAATCTGTCAATTAACTTTGTCTGCATACTGGGAGAGGAAAAATGAACATACTGGACCAGTTACTAAGCAACCGCTCTGGAGCACCTTAACTCACCACCAGGCTGAGAACTGAGCAAGGAAATGATGCCTTCCTGTTAGAACCCATCACTTTCCTTTAAAGGGACACATCACCGATTCAGATGTGACACCCCTTCAATAACATGTTGGTCAGCACAGTCCTGCATTTCTGTGGATCTTCGTTCTGTTTTAGAGTATTAAATCTGAGCATTTCTTGAGACCTGGAACACTTAAGGGAATGATTAAAGCCACAATGGAAGAAGAATTGAATGGCCCGACAGCTGCGTACATCTTCTCCCCAGGACAGCCATAATGGATCTTGGAATAAATAAAGCATGTAAATGTCATTACTGGTTTTAAGAACTTACTCATATTAAAAAGTTCATTAAAATACAAAAAGATCTATTAAAATCCCAGAAAAAATATACATAAGTAAAAAATAAGACATAAAATTTTCCAAAACAAATTGTTGTTACAAGACATAGTCCAGTAAGTTATTGTCAAACCGTAATGAAGAAATCATTGCTTCTTTCTATATCTAGAATATTCTTCTAAAAGCCAGTGTTAAAGCCTTATTCTCCAGGCTGGGGCATTATTGAAAGTTGCAGAATTTTTTTTAACAGGCAGCAGTTAGTGGAAAGTCTGCCCATCACGGGGACCTACCTCTTCCTCTGTGTTTTGTCCTGACCATCAGTTGGCCAGATCTGCTCCCTTCACATATTCCTTGGCCTGATTAAGCCCAAAAGCAACTGATCTATGAAATAGGGGCTAATATCTTCATAATGATGAACCAAAGTGAACCTTTCTTCTTATAATTTGATTATCCTAGGTATTTTGTTACATTAACAGAAAGTTGACTATCACAATAAATGAATCCATTTTGCTTGATTTTTTTATAATAAATTGTATTCATTTCTGAAAAGGAGACTGATTTGTAGATAAGGTAAATATGCATTCTATCACATAAATAAATAAACTTGTTTTTGGCTTAACAGCTCTAGTTTTGGTTGTTTTGTGATGACAATTCCATGTACTACCTCATCAAAATGTACTTATTATTTATATAAAAATTATTATTCTGTTAATAAATCTATTGAATCAGAGTACATAATTCTGTCCATGTAGACACAGTTTGTTTTGGTTTATCTCTTGCTGTCCTTTCTGTTGTTTTGGCTTAGTTTGTTTTGGTTTAGGGGACATCTGTGGCACTCTATAGCTAGAAAAGAATTTGAGAGCAACTTTTCTGTGACTTTAAAGGCTTTACTTATAGTTTCCTAATGTATGACCCCAAGCTTCAACCTTACAATGGTATGAAACTTCACATCTTTAACTGAAAAGCATTCCCATTGTGAATTGACAATTTGAGGGAAAGATACCTTTGATATATTTGATTGTTTTGTCTATGAGAAGTTTAATGTACTGCAACCCTAAGGTGTATTAAACCATGTGTCTCTGTGATTGTCATCTTGTTCAGTTAATAAGAAATAATGACAGTCATGCCAATCCTGCGAAGTGAAATGATTACGGCGACCATTTTCTCCTTGACAGCGGTGAAGCAGACTCCCCTGAGATTATTTCCTGAGAAAGCGCAATCCAATGTGCGGTGTTACATGGGGTTTTAAAAGCAATAATTTTTAGGAGAACACATAGTACGTGAATAGGACTCAAGGTGTGTTTTTCGTTCAATTTTGATGGTGAAATGCATAAAATATGCAATGAAGTCGGTTCCATTTTTGTAACACTTTATATTTTCAGATATGTAATTCTATTATCTTTAATCTTGGAAAGATAATTTGGGGGGATAGGAGGCTTGAAAAGAAGGTATAAATACCATAATCATGCCATTTGTCCCAGAAAAAAAAATGTTTTCATGATCCAAGAGTCCATTAAGGACTCACAGAGCAACTACCTACAAGAAGTTAGGGTTCCCCTCCCCTACAGAAGGCATGAGATACTGGCCTGCTGAGAAGATGGACACCACATCCACCTACCATCACAGGGGTCAGTGCCTGCCTTGTGCTAAGGCAATCCAGGAACTCTCAGCACATGCCTGTGCCTTGTGCTACCCATGTAGGACCTTCCATACACATGAGGAAGAGCCTGTCGCTATGTGTAGCACAAACATGCTGAGGCTGGGGACCATTTGTGCCAGAACTTTTTTGTCCTTATAAATCGTATCTCAGCTCTTGCTGGGACAACAAGGAAGGTTTTTTTTTTTTTTTCTTTTTTTTGGCACATGATTGTAAATCATGGCATGCCCTCTGGAACAGACTAATAACAGAGCAGACTTATCAGCTGTCCACAGTTCTCTGAGAAATTTTTGGGGTGGTTGATTGTGGAGTGGAGGGGTTTCACAGGACTATTCACTTATAATTAAAATAATAAGGGATCAGCATTATTTGTCATAGCTCTCTGGATAGAAATCACAATTACCCCAGAAAGCATGCTAGAGTAAGTGGGTAGAGAATAAAATATGTCTTCCACACCAGAATGATATCTAATTGTTTTGTGTCATGCTGTAGCCCAAATAAAAGTCATTTTATTGACACCAGTTGAGCTGACGGCACCCTTGCATGCACCACTGTTATCTTTGATACTGTGGGTTTGAGGCTTAGACAGGGTCAAGGGAAAGCTGAAGACAGACGCGCCCTCCCACTAGAGTAACCAGCTTGAGAAGTGATGTCAGACAGAAACATACGTCCAAAGGCAATTCACGTCTCCATACTCTTGGTACCTTTGGAAATCTAAATGTTTCTCTCATTTCCCTTTATTTCCTCTCCTTTCTTCTACCTTCTCCAAGGCAATGCAAAGTTCTGTCTTCAACACGCACAAGCGAGTACTTCTAATGTGTAAAATAGTGCTTTACCTCCAGTTTCAGGATAGCTCTCTGTGTTAAGATAGAGCCATTGAAAACCACACATGCTGAACCATGAGCTCTATCCATAGATTAAAAGAACTACAAATCCTCATACTTGGTGCTGGAGAGATGGCTCAGAGGTTAAGAACACTGGCTGTTCTTCATAAGGTTCAATTCCCAGCAACCACTTGGTGGGTCATAACCATTTATAGTGAGATCTGGTGCCCTCTTCTGGCATTCAGGCACACATGCAGGCAAAACACTATAAATAAATTAAATAAATCTTTTTTTAAAAATCCCCATGCTCCTAAAAATTTGACAGGGATTATTGGAAATGCAAATGCAAGTTTATAAAGTTGATCCAGAATTTTGTAGAGGTTAATGATTATCCTAATTAATTCATCTTTTAGAAAAAAGTGGATTTATTATAAAATATTGAAATAATGCATTTAATGGGCAAAAAGCAGCCTACTAAGAATAATCTGAAATACATCTCAAAATATTTATGATTATGCTCAAAGGCCCACATTTTATATATCATTATATTTTGCAGAGAAACTGTCAATACATCTATTTTGTTTTCTTTTTTTGACATTCACTTTTTAGTATATCTAAAGCTAATCCAGAAGAATTTTTGGATATTCCAAAAGTCTATGATCAGTTCAGCATCAGACTAAAAAAAAATTTCACTTTCATATATGGTTGAGAAGTTTGGAGATTACATTTTGGGGTCTTCTAATTCTGTCCTTGGACATTTTCAGTAAGATCCATGGAATCTGTGTGGCTCCCAATCCAACTGTCTTTATATATACGTATTTCCTAAAATTATGAAGTTTTGTACTCAGGACGGTGATCTTGATGATGATGCATTTTTAATATTGTTATCCCTGGGAGCCATTTGCTGAGGAGTTAATGGTTAAAAGTCCTTGTTCATTGTGTGTATAAATACAAGCCGGGTCATTGCATGGCAACAGTGGCATGGAATCTGGTAACTTGGCATGCTTCCTGAATGAACAATTATGTCTTTTTAAAAGTTTACTTTGTTTTTAACTCTGGTATGCGTACATGCTTGTGTAAGTCACTTCCATGTGTGTATAGAAGTCAAACAAAGGTGGGACTGT
The DNA here is from genome assembly GCF_030254825.1 of Meriones unguiculatus. NCBI lineage: Eukaryota > Metazoa > Chordata > Mammalia > Rodentia > Muridae > Meriones > Meriones unguiculatus. The sequence continues at coordinate 54,948,879 of NC_083366.1, read as the reverse complement.
CCTGGAACTGGATTTACAGGTGGTTATGAGCCTCCTGTCATGACTGCTGGGGGTTGAACTCCTATCCTCTGGAAGAGCATCAAGTTTTAACAGCTTAGCCTTTTTTTCTAGTCCATAGTCATAGCCCAGGCTAGCCTCTAACTCTTGATCCTTCTGCCTCTACCTGATCAGCATAGCTACCACTGTGTGCCACCATAACTTCCAACCTACACATTTTAAACAATAAGTATCTTAGTTTCTTTAGTTTCTTTCCTCGGTGTGATTAGAACAGCTTAAGGAAGAGAGGGCTCATTTAACTCACAGTTCCACATTTCAGGGCATTGTGGCAGGAGAGCCCCGATGGCAGGAACCTGAGGATGTGGCTCCACCAAGTCCACAGTTAGCAATGGATGCATGCATGTTATTGCTCTGCTCTCTTTCTCCACGTAGGCAACCTTGGTCCAGCTCACATTAGGTCAGATCTTTCCACATCAAATAACGTAGCCGAACAACCCCTCCACCGAGGCATGCCCAGGGGCTCATTTGTCAGGTGATTCTAGATTTTTTTTTCAAGTTGACAAATATACTAAGCACTAGAATAGGATATATTTTCTTTATTAATCACGACACTAAAGATATTTGCTGAGTTGGTTTTCTAGGTAGATCCAACTCCCTAAGGCATTACTCTTAGAAACATCCTTAGTTTTGAGGTGATAACAAGCAGTTAAAAAAAAAAAGCTGAGTGGCATGTACATAGTAATCTATTCCATAATGAAAGCTTCACTGATATCCAACAATAGATATTAACTATGGTAATGGTTTATCACATTGAAACAATATGTCACTACTAAACTCATTTCAAAATACTTAGGCTGAAAATGGGCTACAACTGCGTACATCAAGTTGCCAACCCAGCTATGAGGGATAAAGAGCAACGTGGAGATATGCACTCTTTGTCACACTATTCATGACTAAAGGCCCCAAAAGAACAAATGGTACAGAAAATAGAAACTATAAACTCCTTTTACTTACAGTGTTTTCTTCTCAATTCTTAGTCTGCAACTGTTCCTGGAATCACCATGGAGTTATATCCTGATAAAACCACAGTGGGCTGGAAAGAGCTGCAAAGTGCATCTCCTGCTCTCAACCTTCTGAGCACCTGGGTGCAGCAACCCACACTGTACAGAGGAGGTGGCTGACTTCGCTATGATCTTGTGGCTGACGTGCAGCTGTGGTCATTGCCCGTGGGTGATGCAGATGAAGAGTGACTGACGAGATACTGCCAGTTTAAGAAAAAAGATTTGAATTCAAATTTTAAAGTTTGGTTTCTACCAAATGGGTGTCCATTTCCCGCCATTGAAAAACTGAAGACCCAAAATTGGAGCCATTGCAAGATGGGGTCTTCCATATTATAATTAGAAGCCTTCAAGAGCACAGAATGTTTAATTGCAATTTTAATGGTGCTTCCTTGACCCATGGAGGAGCCAGCATCTTCTGACATACAAGCGTATGTTTTCTGTCAAATGCAAGTTTCGCTGAGGTTGCATTTCAGTTTTTGCTTTGGGCTCTGGCTTCAGTGCTTAGCAACAATCCTTTGTGCAGTTTTGAGATTTCCAATAAGCCACTCTTCTTCTTCAACTATGGTGACTTCCTGTCTTATAAACTCAACATAGTTTCTCTCAAGAAATGTGTAAATGCCAATGATGGTTTTCCATTAGTACCTAACAAACCACCACATGGGAACCGAAAGCAGCAGGTTTCTTCTACTTCTCCAGGGTCAGGGCAGCATGAGCTGGTCTTCTGAAGTCGTCAGATGTAACTGCCATCTTGCAAGAAGCTCAGTCCTTCTTCCAGCCTCCTTCGGCTTCCCCATATAACTCAGTTGCTTCTGGTTATAAAACAGAAGTCCCTATCTTCTGGATATTTGTCAGTCGGGAGACCGCTCTCATTTCACAGAGGAGCCACATGATGGTGTCTTTGGTCCTTCAAGACTATCAGAAGTTCTATTTAGTTGAATATAATGAAATCTCATGTAAGAAAATGTTATCACAACAGTGAGACTCCTTCCATCTTTTTTTTTTTTTTTTGAAAGACAGGGTTTCTCTGTGTAGTCTTAGCTATCCTGCACTCGTTTTGTAGATCAGTCTTACCTTGAACTCGCAGAGATCCACCTGCCTATGCCTCCCTGAGTTCTGGGATCATAGGCCTGCACCATTGCACCGGGCTTACTCATTTTCACATGGGTAATTTAATCATCCTCTTTACTGAAGGGAGAATGCCTACCATGCAGATGCTTAGGACCAGCTAGGAAAATTCAGCCTAGCACAGGCCTCATACTTAGGCAACAACCGAAGTTAATGCATTAAGGAATTTCTCCCTAGGAGAAAGAACCAAATTATTCCACAAGATATAAAATATGTAAGGCAGGAAAGTCAATATACTGCCTTGAGTTGAGCACCACAAAAGAAAGGTAGAATGCCCTTCACCACAGACATGGAACAGGCTTCTGTGATTCATGGGAGGCACAGTGTTGCATTTGAATGTGAAATTCCTCCCATATGCTTTTGTGCTTGAATATTTGGTCCCCAACTGATAGCTCTGTTTGGAGAGATCGTAGAGCCATTAGGATGCGGATCCATGTACTCTCTGCTTTCTGAGTGTGAGTGCATCATGTTCAGCAAGCCTCCTGCTTCTGCCTACTCTGGCTTCTGCCGGGTCTTTCTGCCTGCCATGTACGATATGCTGCTGGAACAGTAAGCCCAAATAAACCTTTCTCTTTCTTAAGCTTATTTAGGGTTACTTCACCACAACAATAGGAAAAGTGGCTGAAAGGTAGTCAGAATTCCAGACACAGGCATGAAAAATGCCGCATTTGGCCTTTACATGGGAATTATTTTATTAAAGGCATTAAATTGGCAAAGGGCTGCTATCTTATTAAGGACTGATTTGTTGGTCGCTCTCCTTTGCATTCTACTCCGTGATGCGCTTGCATTCCCTCACAGGTGAGTTTTGCAGTTCAGGTATATCTCCAGGGAAGCTTCTGGAAATATGGCAGATGTTGCAGTAATTAAGGGCACACTCCAACTCATTTCAGCTCTACCTCATCCACAACTGTGTTAATATTTATATGATAGTCTACTTAATTTTAAAGCATGCCAAATTTGTCAGCCCCATGGGTGCACTCAGCAAACAGGTAGTTATCAGCTTTGTTTTTTTTTTTTTTTTTTGAACAAATGAATTTGGGGGGAGAAAAAGAGACTTTGATGAGCTAACTGCATTTTCTGAGACGTTATGGCTGATCAGAAGCACTCTCTGGATTATAAATAAACTCTTATTATGTGCCTGTATGCCCATCACCTGGGCAAAGGCACTGAGCACTGTAGTACAGATTTGGATCATAAATATAATTTAAACAGCACTGAGACAATGATGCAAAACTCCCAGTTAATTCTCCCACGAGAACAGCTAATATTACCCCTCTCCTGTCCAAGACAAATTTGCTGAATTTCTAGAGCAAAAGACACATAGATGCTTAAGATTCCCTGCTGCCAAATTTTACAAATCATGCTCCTAAGTGGCACAAACATAGTCCAGGATCAACAGAAGGGTTTTTTTCCCCCTTCCAAATTGATATCTTCTCAGTATAGACGACTACAGCTCTGCACCAGATGCATGCTGTAGCATCGTTTAGGGTAATAACCTACCTCTTTGTGTGCTTATAACGCACATCCTTCACAATGAATGCCTACTTTAAAACCCAGTGAAACTCATCTCACTGCTAATAGAACTTTAATCTAACTTCTTGCTGGGAATGACTGGCACAGATTAATATTCTTGGAAGCTATCATTTCCTCGGTTATTACATAATGAGGAACAGAAGCTTTCTTGTTGGGCAAGTACTCTCACGTTCCAAATTCAAGTAAGGGCATGGTTAACCAGTGCCCTCCCATACCCTTCTGTGTACCCTTTCATGCCAGTTGTTCTGTCCACGCTGTTGACTTTAGTTTATAGAACATTGTACTTTTCTCGCTTCTCACATCTCTATTCCCTCCTATCAATTATTTTAACTTATCTGTAAAGCATTATCAAATATTTTGGCATATACTAATAAAAACACTGCCATCAGACCTTCGCTGATCTGATAAAGAAATCATTGCATAACAATTTTATTACTGTGTCATGGGCCATTTAATTTAGGCTAGGCAAATGTAAGCAACAGAAATGTATTGTCTGTGGTCCTAGAGGTCAAGAAATATGTGAAAGAAGGTTTCTCTGTTGAGGGCTTGGATAATACCTTCCAACTGCATCCTCAAAGGGTAAAATGGGCAAGGTGGCTGTCTGGGACCTCTTTTTGTAAGGGAGCTGATACCGCTCATAAATTTTCTATAGTATCCTAACCGTGTCCCAACATGGTTAGCATCTCAACACCAAGATATTAGTGACTGGGTTTCAAAATACAAATTGGGTAGAGAAGAAACATGTAGGACATGGAGCATCCCATTCTGTCTTAATGCTGAGTGCTGACTTGTGGCATTTTTTTTATAGGCTGTTGCCAACACACTAAGGAAAATCAAGCATCTGTAGTTAATAAGACCTCATCTCATCTCATCTTCTTTCTTATAACACTTCGATTTTGCCCCTGTGTCATCTCTTCTGGGAAATGTCTGGTAAGCATCAGTCTATCATCTGTCCCAATCCTTCTGGGAGATCTTGTTGCTTGGAGCTTGCCTAGTCCTATCCCATGTGTAGCTTTCCCATCTTCATGGTTTATCTCATTATCATCAGACAATACCTTCCTCCTATTCTCCTAAGATACCTTATTGATAAGCCTGATTTTCTAGTAAAATACTTGTACTCGGCTTCTTTTGGAAAAAAGTCTAAGTCCTTGGTATTCAGTCTACTTTTTTAGATAGTAAGCTGACAAAAGAAATGATTAAGGAGAGGTCATTACGTCAACCTTCAGTTGTAGAACTTGTAAAAAGCCAACTACAAATTTATTTTAGGTTTTAAAAACCTTTTAGGTATGTTATTTATTGAAATTATAATAAATTTAGCTTGTTAAATGCTGAATGATTAATTGACATGACTCAGCTCTTTAATGGAATTAGTGCTGCAATGCAAATGCTGTTCAAATACCTGAATGCTTAGGCTCACCCAAATTGCAAGCTGTCAACTCATATCTCACAGGAAAAATATAAAGGGACAGGAGGCCTTGGATTGAATAATGTGTTCCTTTTAAACTTGTAGACAGTGAATTAAACAAAATAATTTCTTCATTCAAGTGTGTACACATACTCTTTATCCTATAAATTTACCAGGAAAGCATTTGAATGAACATCTGTGGGCTTCTTCCCCCTCTTTAAGTGTAGGTAAGGCACATGGCTCTTCAAAGTGGTTCCAGAATATATTGAGTATGTTGCACAATGACCTGACCTCTTCTTGTCACACACTTCAGAACTGTGTGGCATGATTTCAGCTTTCTCAAAGGCATTTCACTGTTTCTTGGTTCAATGCAGCCATCCTTAAATCACCTTAACCATTTACTTTCAAGTAAGACACTAAACACTCCTTTCCCCAAAGTGTTAGTCAGCTTTCAAACATTAAGACAAAATGCCTGTGATAAACAATGTTATAAAGAAGAAAGTGTTGTTTTAGCTCAAATTTGAGAAGTTTCAGCTTATAAGTAATTGGCATGATGCCCTTGGAGCTTGTGTCAGGGCAATAAATTATAGTGAAATCATTTGGCAGAGGAAACCATTCACCAGTGATGGCCAGAAAGAAGAGAAAAGGAAAGAAGTGGCTTGGGTCTTAATATTCTGTAGGAAGTGGATAAAGTCCTGAGTGAATGCATTTTATTGACATGAGTCCAGCCACTTCAAGGACTCCAATGCCTCAGACCCTTCAGGGAATGGCAGAGCCTCTGCTGGGTTGGGCTCTGAGCAATAGCAAAAACCTTCCTGTGGTCTAAGTATGGATATTATGAATGACTGACCTTTGACTGAAACCAGTGTGTGCAGAAACTGTCAACTATAGCTTCCTCCCTCTGGATGACAACAACCTGAAAAGTCTCCCCCGCAATAATCTCCTCGCATATCAGCTAACCGACCTCCTCCTCAGACTACCATGGATAATAACCGACCACTTTTCTCAGCTGTACATAGTAAACTCACCCCCTCGATCAGAAGTATAAAATAAACCTTCTTATTTTGAGGCTGATGATGTGTTTCTATCAGCGTGCACAGCCCACCCGATCGCAGCTTTTCTGTCCGTGAGTCTGTCCTTTCTCCATTCTCTCATATCCAGGTCAGGTCATGTCCAAATCCATGCAGGTCACAGCCATATTCTCTTCAAGAACAACCCCAGGGAATTCACCTTGTTCCACTAGAGTTGACCTCTTAAGATTCCACCACTTCTTGATAATCGCCACATCCTTTAACACAAGGCCGCTGGGATTACACTTAACTCGACAATAATTATAATAAGAAGAGAAGGGTGTTTGTTTTCTTATTTCACAGGGATCAAACTGAGTATCGCTGAATTGAGTCCATATCTAGGTCGCGGATGCACATGTATTTTATTTGCTCTTTTGTCCATGTGTGGACTCCCTGCTGCTTCTCTCTTGCTTTTCCTATTTCTTCCTCTGCCTATGATATACTTTACAGAAACACCCAACTCTGTTTCCAGCTATATGGATTTTAATATGAACTAATTTTTTTCCCACCTCTCTTCCAGATAAATTCCTCTATTGGTTTTTATAAAATCAAGTTATAACATTCAGTTTTTCACTAAGCACAATTGATTTTTATTTTTTAATTTGGCAATACAATTGTTTTATACAATTATCATGAAGATGAACTAAGACGTGCAGAGCCAACTTATATAGGGAAACTGCAGCATTCCCCCCCAAACCAAGGGTCACCACATTTTCACCAACCAACCAACATACTATATCATTTTATGTCTTTCTGCTTCAAGATAGTTAAAATATGTTGTCGATGCATTAACAATTAAATTGTAGACAAAAACATTGACATTTAGTTTATACTACAGTGTGAAGCCTACACTAAAAAATGCACTATGTTCTATAAAAAAAAGAATGCTAATATAACAGGAATTCAACTTGAATTCTTCATATTTTGAAACTTCTTTTCAAGCCACAGCACAGGTCTTCTCCATTTGTCCTTCACAATGTTTTCTGTGGTTAAAATGAATTAAATCAGCTTTTAGCTATGCAATGCCATTAAAGCAGGGATGGGAGGACACCGTATAGACTGTTCCACAATATCCCTGAATTCTTGCTATCTTTGCTCCAAAGAGGGCCGCCCATACTCCATCTCTACCCTAGAACATAACTTAAAGTTCTATAATAGTCAAAATATCATCTTAACAGTTGTCTCATCACCATAATCAATGTAGTTTATTGTAGACTATCTTAAAATATTTTTTATAATAAAATTCCATTGTTGATAAACATGTACAAAGAAAGAATTGTTGTGTAGTATTGTATTAAGGATAGTTCTGACAATCTAAAATAAGATATTTAGTATAGCCACACAAGTCAACAGTTTGAAGAACAGCCTCCTTCAGTTCAGAGGGTTGAGATGGGGCTTTGATCCTCTAACTCACTTGCTTGTCCTTAGCTTCCTCCAGTGAAGATGTGTAGTCTTCTGCCTCTAATCACCTTGAGGTTCTAAACCAGTACTTCCGAAGAGTCCCATGATCCTTAGTAATGGAATGGTCTAGCCAGATGATTGTTGTCATTATTTTCATGATGTGTTTAAGATGTTTGTTTTCAATGTATTTCTTGTATACTGAAGAATACAAATCATCTTACTTAAAATTAGAAGCATAAGGAGAGATTTCTCATAATTTTCAGTAATTGGCCAATGACCAGTGTGCTGATCCCAATGAGAGATTTGGTTGGTCTGATCCAGAATCTACCTATCTGGGCTGTCTAATCCATCGCCTGAACTATCATCTGACTATCTAGTCTGCCACTGTTCTAATCTCTGTAATCAAGCCATCAACAACTCTACTGTCTATTATTTATTTATCATCTGTATATCTATGTATGGATAGATGTATCTGTCTTCCTGTCTGAGTGCACCTATCATCTATCTACCGATCTATTAATCTACCTACCCATCTACCATCTACCCATCATACCTATCATATATCCCATCCATTTATCTGTCTTTTATAGCTTTAATTTATAAGTCAAGTATTTTTGCCTAAAATATTGTTCAAGTTTCTTTTCTCACAATATGTCTTAAAATAACCCGTAAACATAAATGTTATAATCCATCAATGTCAATTCTCACCTTTATCACTCTCAAACTTACAATTATATCTTAAATTTAAAGCATGCTAGGGTCTATTTATCCAAGAGCATAGTTTTAAAGAGAAACAGGCACACAAATGACAGCAGAAATTCTCTCCACCACCTAAACAAACTAGTCTAATATCAGCGTGATACTTATCTCTGCAGGAGATAACAGCTTTGGAAGTGAAATTTCCCAGAAATGAAGACAAGGGAATGGATAAAAAGTACATCAGAGGGTATCTTATCTACATGAGCCCAGAGCCTCATGCCAAGATGTATGTCTGGAGTAATTATAATTTCTGTTCAAAGCCTCTTTAATTGGCATTGCTCAAATCTAGATAATTGACTGGGAGTGTGACCCTGCTCACACTGGTGGACTTGTTCTCCAGAGGAGAGCACTGATAACAGGCTTCTTTGTCATCAAAGGGTGAAGAAATGTGACAATCTGGGAACTGGTTTTAGAGCCCCATCTGCTAAACCAGAGAGAAATCAAGATTTTACAGTTCTATAAATATTTTAGTATATCCCATCATTTATGAACTGTGGCAGCTATCATAAAACGTCCCTGACTTTTGTTACAACTGCATATAAGGCCAGAAAATTGCATCTCGTGGTAAGTCATAAAAACCTAAGTAAAAGCACCGTTCCTTTCAGTATATTCTAAAAATATACAACCTCCCTGTCAGTCCACGGTGGAGTAGTTACCATCCCGGGATGCCTGCTTCTTTCTCTCTCTCTTTCTCCCTCTCTCTCTTTTTTTATCTGATCTTACCCTGGTCTTTTCAAGGCCTTTTGTGTTTCAGTATCTTTTTATGTTTCGAAACAGCAGCCATCACCACATAGCAGCTGAAATAGATTTCACTTTGTCCTAACACACTGTAAACAAGGGACATTTGGAGGATGGTCCTGCTGCCATACAATCAGCCTTCATTTTCTTTGACCCGGTGTCTAGCAGCTGAAGATGTGTGTCTCGTTTGTCTCCAGTGAGCTGCTTTACTATAACGATAAAAGGAGTTTAATTAAGAGGTGGTTGGCAGATTTATGAGGGAGCCATTCCAAAAGAACTATAGAAAAATAGACACAAAGCTGAACTTGACATTGATCTTGAAGCAGGGTGTGTGAATGATTTTGTCCTACTCCATATACTTTTTTTTATTTTTTATTTTTAGTATTAGATGACATGTCTGATCTGTTGTCTCTTGAATGTGTTTTCATCCTCTTGATGGCTCCAGAAACAGGCAACAACTGTGAGGTCAAAGCATGATTCAGTTGGGACAAAGTTGTTCACATTAACACCATTTAGCCCAGCAGCAGAGTGCTTCTCTTCTTAGCATATGACAAATGGATAAGCTGCAAAGACAGCAAAGCAACAGATTTCAGGACTCAGAGTAATTTGTAGAAACCTGAATGCATGTATAGTTAGACTCTCAGTGTATTCCGCTATGTATAACATTTTATGTTTCTTGAGAATTAGACAAGCTTTTTGTTTCTTCTCTCCCTCTATTCCTTTCCATACCTCCTTCTTGTTTTCCCTTTTTTTTCTCTCCACCCACTCTCCCAAAAGCCATTGTTGATAGAATCCAGGGCCTAGCTTACGCTAAGCTTGGACTCTTCTAAGCTACACCCCTCGCTCACGCTTGGTTTCTTACAGACAGACCAATGTGTGATTCTCATTGCCCAAATTCTACTTGGGAATATGTCTTCCAAATCAAGTGTTTCTTTCTCAGCTTGTGTTTTAATGTGATTTCCAATCTCCTAAAATCTGCCTTTCTACTTCTATTTTCTACCCTATAAATAAGCCTTTCTCACTCACAGGGAGTAAAGTCCTCCTAATACTTGAAATAGGAATGTGGGCATGAGACAATATGAAGCAGATTTATTGCTTATGAAGGTGGTTTAAGCACACCCTCGTTCATGATGGATTGCTTGTGTGTTCCTGCTCGCAGACTAAAGAGGTATAAATAGAGTAGCACCCTGGATTTTCTTCCTGTACTCTAGAAAGCACAGATATGACCTGAGAAAACCCTTTCAGACTCAGACAAGCTAAGGGGAGGAGGAAGGCAAAGCACCCCAGGGAAACATGGATGCAGCAGGATAGCTGCACAGAGCGGATTATGCTGCCAATGTGGGCAGCTCCAGTCAGGAGCAGACATCTTACTCCTGAATATTTCCTGGCAGTGACGAGAAGGAAATAAATATTTCCAATAAAATGCTGTAACTTGGAATGGTTGACCCAAAGCTTTCTGGATGTCCTGACCTATTAAACTACATTTACATGCTACAGAGCCAAAATATGGTAAGCCGCAGAAATAGGACTTATCTTGACTAGCAAAGGTCCACAATAATTTATAATATTATTTAAAAGTCCTGGAAGACTTGTCTCCTGCTAGGAAGGAAAAGTTCATTCATTATTTCAAGCTCTTGGGTTCTTTTCTGCCAAATGGCAAAGACAACACACATAATATTTTGTATACCGTCTGGGCCTACCCAGAGTAGTCAAATCAAAATATATAAGGCAATGGAATTCTTAACTACAACCTAACACAGAGAAAGAATTCAATAAGCCACAGTTTTGGTTATCATTTTGCTTAGCACATAGGTAGGTATTCAGTGGATTTTGCTTGAATTTGACTTGAAGATACATGTATCTGTTATAAAGGATTTGCTTCTACTCCTTGCAAACAAAACTCACTGGGGGAATGTCCGCTGGGTCGGACTGTGTAAGGATGACATGAGTGGATGTCAGCTGCAGTACTAAATGCTCTCTGGTACGTGCTTTACAGACTTCTTATATGAATGCTTTTAATTTGGTACTCCCCCCCATTGGTTAAGACCTTTGATTTCCCAGATCTGAATTTAACTTATATGTAGCCACAAATGTAATAGAACTTAAAAACATGGGTTTTGTGTTCAAACTCAAACAACGAAAGGCAAAAAAAGAAAAAAGAAGGCACCTTACAGAAGAAACTCAAGAGCCAGTATTGTGTCAATGTTCCATCACACTAGAAAAAGAACAGTATAGATGTTCAGGGAATGAAGGGAGGGACAGTCAGCATACCATTTTGTTTAAGCATTCTGGACCACTTCTTGAAGGCTTGCGATGTGTGGATGTTGTAATGGCTCTGGTCAGAAGTCAACAGCTAATGCGGCTTTTCTGTCTACCCTGAAATCTGGTGCGGAATCCACAGAGGACTATAGAAGTGGCTGTAGTGTACTTCCATGCCACCAGAGAATATTTTCATCTGCCCCCCCACTCAAGCTAACAGAAAAGTATTCGAAGAACTGTGTCCCGGTACCCGGAAGTAGTAAAAAAAGACATGCCATTTCAAAGTGCCAAAAAGGGTCCAATGATTATTTTAAGCTGAACTCACTTAAGGAAATAGAACTTCAGAAGGGGTCTTTGCTGCTGTTTTCTCTATATGTATCAAACAAGAAAGGCTGTCATGATATACAAAGAATGAAAAATACCCCTGGTCTCCAGGCCCTAGTCATTGCTTGAGCCCTAAGCTGGGGCTGCAGAACCCAAATAAATGAATTCCAAAGAAACCTAGTCCTCTAGCTCTATGCCTCTAAATTTCTCTTATTTACAACCTTCAAAAATCACTGTTTTAGTCTGGAGAGATGGATCAGAGGTTAAGAGCACTGGCTGTTCTTCCTAAAGATTCTGAGTTCAATTCCCAGCAACCACATGGTGGCTAACAACCATCTCTAATGAGATCTGGTGCCCTCTTCTGGCATGCAAGTACACATGCAGACAGAACACTGGATGATTAATTAATTAATTAATCACTACCTTAGTCCAAGTAGCCATTATCCTTGAAGTCCTTCAGAGATTCCTTATACTTTGTCTGTAATATTTAAAGGCAACATGCTCTGCACATTTCTTCAGACTCCACCCCACCTAGGAAAATCTCCATATACGTTCAAAATGAATGACATCAATATTTCCTCTTCTTAGTCAGCTCTTGTAATGAATCGGGTTCACTGATCCAGCCAGGGAGCCACAGAAACTTGGTGACAGAGAGGGTTTCTCTCTTCTTTTAACTCTGTCTCATTTGTGAAGACGAGCATCGCCAGAGACCTCTATTTTCTTCGGCTTCGGCTAAGGTCTTGCTAATTCACCAGGTAGCAACCAAAAGGAAAGGGTAGAAGTCATAAGTAAATTTCAGATGTAGGACAGTGGGTCTCATGATGTGACCCTTTAATACAGTTCCTCGGGCTGTGGCGACCCTAACCATAAAGTTATTTCCATTGCTACTTCATAGCTGTAATTTTGCTGCTGTCCTGAACCATAATGTAAATATCTCATATGCAGGATAGCTGATATGCAGCCCCCGCGAAAGGGTTGGTTGACCCCCAAAGGGGTCTTGGCCTATAGGTTGAGAACCCCTATCAGGGAGTTTCCCACCTTTAGAGAAACAGCCGAGTACCATTTGTTCTTCAAGAGATTTTATTGTGTGGTGTTTACTGAGCAGATGCCCTCCTGACTGCTGTTAGGCTCTGGGTTCCACCATCCCATGAGAGATTTCCCTACAGTAAATGATCTCCTTGAATGGGCCATGTATATTCACAGCTTCTAAAGGAAAACACATTTTAAAATTACCGAAAGTTTCTTTAGTCCTGGAATACAGACTCAATGAGCACCTTAGCAGTTGTGACTGTGGAAAATATGACCTCATCCTTTTGAACCACAAGGAAGAGCAGACTCCAATAAATACAATGCATCTGGTAGAAGCAAACATCAAATGAACATAAATGAAAGTTAAGACATCACAAGACTGACAGGAGAAGGTAGAAAAAAAATTCAGAGTAGATCCTGTCAGATTTCCGGAGCTCTCTTTCACATCTGTGGTCGGCTCTGCCTGTAAATTCGAAGCCCTGACAAGACCACGTTCTTGGGATAAAGACTCCCCAGCAACTTGTCTGAGCATCTCAGAGTGTATCACCCCACCTCTGTCTCTCCAGTTGAGAGAGCTTGTAGGCCTGATAGAATAGCCATCGATGGTGGGGATTCATTTCCGAAGCAGGAAGTTGGAGAGCGAGGAAGCACGGGGCTGATACTGTGTAACTTTGAGTTTTCAAAGTCTGCGCTGGGAACCATTATGTGACTACTCTGTGGAGGAAGCCCCCTTCTGTAAGGGCAGCAAGGCATTTGCAATGGTTAGTCTTCATTGTCAAGCTCAGTCACCATTGGAGATGCACCTCGGGGCTGTATCTCTGAGGGGGTTTCCAGAAAGGTTAAACTGAGAAAGAAGAAAACACCTTGAATGTAGGTGTGGTCACCTTAGGGGGTGTGGTCACGAGCTGGAATGAAAAGGAGAAGGCAAGCTGAGAACTAGCATTTCAACTGTGTCCTGACAGCCTGTGCAATGTGGAAGCTGCTTGCCCTTCATGCTGCCGTGTCTGTCGTCTCCATGATGGACTGTGTGTCTGAAACTGTGAACCAGAATGAACCTCCGCTCCCTTAGGTTGTCTCTTGTCAGGTATTCAGCCGCGGCACAGAGAAGTTGAGCCAGCACAGTGTTGCTCTGTATCACCAAACACCAACGATAAGGCGAACTGCTAGGTCAGCTCTATGACACAAAACCCTATCTAGAGTTACTTTCCAAATGGAAAATACATGGAATAAATGAGCTATTAGCTTATGCCAATAGTGGATGGCATGCATGAAGCCTTGACTTTATTTTTTGCACGTCAAAAAGTAAAAATGAAGAAAGTCAGAGTGACAATGAGCAGGTTATGTTTCTGCTCTAAGAGAAAATCTACAGTCACATCAATTTATTAGAGCAAGGATGGATTTGCAATAATATTGTCCAGATCTCCTACTCTCACTTTATTTAGTCAAGCTGGCACAATGCAGCATATGGGAACAAAACCATATATTTTTAAATTATGCTTTTCATTACTTGTTTTCTTATTTGAGAATTGAGTAAGTAGAATTTGAAAATGGATTTTAATTCGATTTTCAGGATGAATTGATGTAAGTCACAGATTTGGCCATATTCATTTAGCATCTCAGTGATTTTCATTAATCATAGCAAAAAAAAAAATCAATGTTGGCTCAGTCTTGTTCACTCTTTCTTGGGAATGGTAGACAAGGCACAACCTGTATTCAGCGTGAAACTACTTGGGGTAGATATGATGAGATGCAGTTAGAGCAGCTTTATTCTCTTCCCTGCTTGCTTGCCTCATCACAAAGTTTTCCCAACAGATCTGAGTCAATATTCAATCAAATGTGCGAGTAGACCCTTTGAGTGATTTGTGACAAGTCACCCAGAAACTCCAGATTAGCGAGGAGATTTTGTTCACTCTGGGGAACAGATGTTCTTTTCTGCTTTGGGAACATCCTATTCTGGAGGGTGCCTGCCAAAGCCGGCATATGATAAAGCGTATTTTGACCTTGTCTGTCCACTTATTCTTCTTATACAACAGAATGTTCTAAAATATTTTCACTCAGAACCTCATATTCAGTACTGCGTTCAGTACTTTGGGAATCAGTATTTTACTCAGTGCATCAGCAGAGAGTACTTCACTCAGCACTCAAGTGAAGTACTTGGGGAACATCAACATGTTGGCTTGAGGAAAACAAGTGCTCTCCTAATCGCATTCAGAGGAGTTAGGATAAAGTCCCAACACTCTGGAAGGAGTCCACAGAATCCGGTTTCTACTGGTGATAGGAAGGCCTTATTTCAAAACCAGATAGAGAAGGTTTTTCTCCGGGTCTATTTTTCAAAACAACACCTGATACATCCTCAGAAATCATAGATTGAAAGGGGGATATTAGAAAAAAAAAGAAGTTTCTTTGTTCATTCCAATTTGTTCTCTGCTTGTAATTCCTCTTTTCATTGCAGGCTTTAATGGGAAACGGTCCTGTTCTCCCATGAAACAATAAACTGTCTGCACACCATAAAACATGGAAAGAAAAGAACATTACAGCAAAGGATTTTAGGTTAAGGTATTGGCTTTGCTGTTCTGGAAAAAAAAAAACCCTATATAATGCTGTGTTCAGAAAACTTCTGCCCTTGTTTGTGAACTCTTCAGTGGCCCTCCACGCTGTTCACAGCATCCAAGTAAAGGATCCCCCGGCGGCAGTAACGACCTGCAGTGCTTTGCTCTGGGCTAAGACTGGCAGAGTTACCTCCTCAAGACATAATTTAGTTGAGTCATGATTTAATTTCTTTTTAAGGTTGGAGCTCAAGGGCCTCAAATAATCTTCGTGCCTGTGGCCCATGTCCTGTGAACACAGACTCCAGGAGAACCCTGAAAACCAAGGGACAGGCACCACACTCTTCTAATAAAACTTCAGTCGGATACCCCTGAGAAGCTTGCTCTGCATCTGCTTCTTCCAACGGGTACCTTTAACCCTTCCGATCCTGATCCAATATCGAAATATAAAATAAGCATCCAGCTACCAACAAGTTTATAGTGTCTTCTCTGATTGGTTCTGGTGCATAAAAATGAAGCTTCACGTTGAGAATTCCATAGGAAAAGGAGCCGGTTGATCGCCAGCGGTCACTCATGCAGCCGTGGCCATAAGATGCACGCTTGGGGTTTTGCACCTCACTGTCTCGGTGTAAACTTGTTATCAGTGCTTTGACCTGAGACTAAATGATTGTCAATCTGCGTGTCCTCAGACGGTGCCCCGGACTTTGAGAACATCTTTCCCACTCGGGCAAGCCTGTGGTTTTATTTAAACAAATTCTTCTTCCCCAGTTCCCTACAGAGTAGCTGCTGTACCCTTTTGTTGATTGTGGTGGATGTACTGCAGAGCTCCAGTTACCTCCCAGTGGACCACCCACCACAAGAAGCGTTTGTCTGCGGCACAGAGGCCCAAGCTGCTTCTTGCCTCCTGGAGACTGGGCAGAGACGGACGTCTCAGCAAACTCCACCGGCCCTGTCTGTGCTTTTTCCTGACATGCAGCAAGCTAATGAATCCCATCATCTAACAGGAAAATAATTAGGTGGTAAAAAAGAAAACATCCAATTGTTCCTTTGTGTAGGAAGTTGACAGTTTCCAGACGTGGAGATCTCTGACGGGAAACTGGAACAGGAGGTCAAGGGATTTGACACTGAAAAGAACAGATCGCTTTTCGATTCACAGGTGACAGCTCCCATGAGAGTCGGAGCATTTACACCCAAAACTTTGAACCTGCCATTCCTTCTGAAGTACATTCTCCCACAGTATAGAAGCTCTTAGGAAGGAAGCAGCATTTGAAAATGCTATTTGTAGTGTGAGGTTTATTATAATGTAAAGATAAGTTATGGTTCAAAAATAACATACCATATTGCAGAAGGAATGTAGGATTCAATTCCTTGGTTTAAATTCTTTTCCTATGTAGCTAATGGATCAGGATAATGTAATGATATTCCCCTTTGCATTCTAGGTCTGCCTTGATATCTTTACATCTTAAAGAGAGAAGATTCTATAAATTTCAATAAACAACTGCTACTTTAGTGGACATGAAAAGCAAGAAAATAAATTATGACATCATAATATTCAATCACCATAAATTATAAATTATAAATACACTCTAATTTTGAAAAGTGAACATCCTGTATAAATTAATAGAACGGTACAACAAAAAGTAAAAGAATTAAATTTAGTCTGTTATTTCTTTCTTCTCTAACTCAAAGCTAAATGAGTCTATGAATCAGCTTTTCATGGGAAAGAGTCATATGCAATATTAGACCTTCAACTCAACACAGAAATGTGGGAAGAACTTCGAGTTTAAGATTCCTTAGGGCCAGTCAGACAGCTGAGTCAGTAAAGACACTTGCGCCCAAGCTTGTGGCCGGAGTTCAAGGCCCCAAGCACACAAAAAGGTAGAATAAGACAACTGACTCCACAAAATTGCTGTAATCCCTGCACGTGCCTGAGCAACACACATGAACACACATGTGTCCCTGCATGAACACACATGATACACACACAAAATAATAATAAATGAAGGTTTTAAATGTTGTATCTTCATCCCCTACATAATATCTAAATTGCATATTATTTAAAATGCAACACAATATTAATGGCTTTATAAAAAAGAGAAAGGATTTATCATAAAGTTAAACATGGGATGTTTCATCTTACTTCAATCATTCTGATTTTCCTTCATCACTTTACCACACTAACTTTATTCCTGAACAATTATATAAATTCAAAACAAAACACCCATCACTGAGCTGAAAAACATCGGTTTGTTAAACCTGCATTATCTTTCAGCTACTTCTGCCTTAGGCCAGTTACCACCTCCATGCCCAATAGAAGCAAAGTGAGACTTGGTCAACTTTCTGCTTATTTCCTGGGATACTAAAACATCATTTCTAACACACACAATGAACATACTTCCCATTCCACTGTTGCACTCTATGCTTTTAGCACCACCTGGGGAGCCATCTTAAACGAGTACAGTCTCAGTTTTTATGTACAACCAATAGACAACAAACATTTGA
The DNA here is from genome assembly GCF_030254825.1 of Meriones unguiculatus. NCBI lineage: Eukaryota > Metazoa > Chordata > Mammalia > Rodentia > Muridae > Meriones > Meriones unguiculatus. The sequence goes on along the minus strand of NC_083366.1, from coordinate 54,931,130 downwards.
ATATATACACAAATCGTAATTCTCCAGATGAATAGAATATCATAAAGCAAACGGCTCTTGGAGCCAGCGGTCCAAGGAAGAAACAAACAGACTCAACAGTTCTGAGAACACTTCCGCACTGTAATTTTCCCAAAGGAAACCCTTGCCCCGAATCCTAAGAAATTAAATAAATTGCTCTTGCCTGCTTACTGGGGATTATTTAAGTAAAATAGCTCGTTATGTATGCATTCCCTAGAATATTTTTCCTAACATGCTTTGCTGTTGCACACAACGCTAATACTCTGCAGGATTCTACTGACAAGGGACAAAACCGCTTATTTTTCTGTTCTACTTTTGAGTTGTTCTCTCTTTGAACTAATCAAAATAGTGCCAGCCTGGTGTATTATATAAATGCCTTGAGTGTGCATTTGGGGTGGTTTGCACACATAAGCATAAGCTAGATGGCCAGGAACTCTGAGGGCTTCCTCACTCTGTCTCCCTCTCATGATGGGAGTACTAGGGTTACAGATATGAGCTATTGCTCCGGGATTTACATAAGTGTTTGGTGATCTGAACTCACATCTTCCTGTTTACATCTCAAACACGGTTACTCACAGAGCCGTTTCGTAAGATACATATGAAGATTCTGAATCATTTGTTTCATATTTTCTCTCTACTATCATTGAGGATTTAAAATAAATTTATAGACAGCATTCGGAGTATTGTGATACAAAATGTTTCTGTCTGATCAATAATTGTACATTTTTGTCTACTACATTAATGTTTGAGCAAAAAAGTAAGTCTTGACATTAGCATATTCAGATTGTTTCATCACAAATTAACATGAAAAGTAGGAGCCAATGTTCCATACCAGGGGAGAAATTCAATATGCTTGTGAGATTTAACTTTTTAAAATATTTTTTAGGAAATTAAAGTCCTTTAAAAATACATTTAATTTCCATGAATTATATTCAGTGGCTTTCTGAGTTTCAATTGATACTGAGCCTTAAATCTTTTTTCTTTTCTTTCTCTCCTTCCCTCCTTCGTTTCTTTCTTCTTTTTCTTCTTTTTTTTTCAGGCTGTGAAAATAAAACATTTTACAGCAGAAATCGTTTCTCACCTCATGGAAACAGGAAAACAAACTATAGAAAAATGCTGGCCTCCCACAATACCTTTAAAAGCATGATCCCAGAAGCATAAAACCTCTCACTAGGCACCACTTTCTAACAATGCCAAGTCTAGGAGCAAATCTTTAAAAGTTGAACCTCTGGGATCATTTCACATCCAAACTAAGGCAGAACCCATATAGTAAATGAAGTTGCATTAGGTCTGAAGGCATGAAACTGTCATCTCTAGGACCTGTCAATGCACGAGACATCCTCCATGCTGAAGCCCCAAAGATGGAATTCTTCTACAACCACAGATATTCTATTTCACAAAAATCATGAGGACATCATGCAGTGCACTGAGGAAGAGTGTCCTTTCATTCCATGGCATTTTCGGTGTTGGTGTAGTTAATCACATCTACCCTTTCATGGAAAGCCACTATCCTCTGCTGTGAAGAACTGCTAGGCTCTGAGCTTTACTGATTTACATTCCATTATGTCCTGTGAGCAATCCTAAGTGTTGTGCAGAGTGTTCATGGGGACACCATCAGGCAAGCAATGGCTCAGGATGTCATCACTCATGTTACCTTCAACACCGTCATTATACTCCTCCCTGATGTTTGCTGTCCTAATGCATCTAATGTGATTTCTCTGTTTTACTATGCATAAATCTAATGGCAAGTGATCATCATTCTTACCTGTTCTGGTTTGGAGATTTCCTGAGACCTTTGCATACACTTTGGCTATTTTCTATTAACCTATTTTTTTTTCTTGTTGGTTTACAAGAGTTTTTTCTATAATCCAAATATTTGTTTCTTTGTCAACTTAATTATTTAATTAATCTGGTGACATCAACAAGAAAAGTAGTGCAAATATGGAAAACAACTTGCTGAGGTGATGTAAGATGCTGGGATGTGGTTTCTGTCATGGGGCGAAGAAGCTTAGTTTTTCATCCCACAAGATTCTACCCCGATGCACGAACAGCTTAAACTGCACAGATTTTAGAATGCCTTGAACAGTTACGTGTGAAGCATTCGTTATACGCCCGCTTGAACCGCACAATGCATGACGTCTACACTTCCAATAGACATGATCTCCAAAAATTAATCCTCTGCTACAGATTTTTCAGGTATCCATGGAAAAATGAGGACAGCGTAGTGGTGCGGAGAAGATCAAAAGTTACCTCAGAAAAAACAAGGTTTTCTCAAGTTGTGTAATCATAAACCTTTCCACAACATTACTCTTTAAATTTAATTCTGAGGGATGATATAAGTACACAGATCATAATAGATACTTATCGGGGTGACCCTGTGTCTGCTACTGAGCAAATGCTCAGTATTCTGTGGTATTACAGCAAACAAAACTTCCCAGCAAGGCTGAGAGCTTTATCTCCATTTAGGAATTACAGGAAAATTCAGAGTGGCGTTAACCTGTGCCTGATGTCCACATAGGTAGTAAGAGAGAAACTCAAATCGGGACTTGGTCAAGATGAAATTGCGGTCCAATCATCACACTCGTATAACCCTGCCCTTGTGTGGCTTCAGTAGTGAGTGGAACATTTAGTTTCCAGGCCTCAGTCTTAGCTGAATAAAGGAAACCAGTAAATGAACCCACAGAAATAAATCTAAATCAAGGATGAAAGAACCCAGCTAAGGTCACCCGGGTAAGGCAGAACCTGAAATTTTCTTCAGCTAGCAGAACAGGTTCGTTTTTCCTTAAAAATCATGCTGAAGGGTCAGGAGACAAGAAGTGGCAGTTACGGAGCACATGCTGTTCTTGTAGACTTGATTTCCAGCACACAGGGGGAGCTTACAAATGCCTGTAGCTCCAGCTCCAGGGGATCTGGGGCCCTTTTCTGTCCTCTTTGGTTTCCTACACTCATGTGCACATACCTCTCACACAGATGCACCCACACACACACACCATCCAAATATAAAAATCAACCTTATGAAAACTCTACTAAAGGATCTTCCGAAGAACTGTCCTTGGATTCCGTTTGCTTCTTTGTCCTAAGACAACTTCCCAGCTGAACTGTTTGTAGAGGCGGTGATACTGTTCATGTTTAATATCTGGAGGCCAGCACTAATTGACAAGAATTACAAAAGAAATACCACATGCAAGTCCACCTTCTCAGAGGAATATCAAGGGAACTAGAAGTAAGGCTCCCAATCATGTATTTCTCTGTTTAGTGAGTCTATCTCAAGAGTATCATGGAAACGGGGTAATTTTTTTAAAGAACAAATTAACAAAATTTGGATTCATAAGAAGCATACTAATACTGAAAAGGTTCTTCTATAGCTAATTACGTGGTTACAGAGAAACTTTTTAAAAGTTGTGTTTATTATCACTAGTATGTGTTGTATGTTTGGTGCGAATGTGGAGGTAAGAGAAAAACTCCCAGGAGTCATTTCTCTCGTTTTTTTACCACAGATTCTGGGGATCAAATTTAGGTAATTAACCTTGTACAGCCAGTGCCTTTACCCACGGAGCCATCTCACTAGCCTGAGACCTTGAACTTTTTTAAGAGTCAGACTCTAATGTATCATCTTTGTTTCCATGATGTCTGTAATTTTGGATCAAGGGGGCTCGGCAATTTTAACTAAAGAGTGTGTTTTTGGATATTGAAACAAATTACTATTTCACTAAAGTTAATAACCAGAAGAAAATAGCAAAATATAAACATGCATTTGAACCAGACTGATCTGTGTTTTAATTCTTTTTCAAGGCTTATTTGCCATTATTTTATGTGTGTGAGTATTTTGCTTGGGTCTTTGTATGTGCATTCTGTATACGCAGTGACCATGGAGCCCAGAAGAGGGCACCAGACCTCCCAAGGAGGAGTTACTAAGGGCTGAAGGCAGCAATGTTTGTGCCAGGAACTGAGCCCGGACTCTTCATGAGAGCAGCCAAAGCTCTTAACCTTGTGCCTTCTCTCCAGCCCTGGCCTCAAGATCTAAAGTTTAACTCAGTTTCTTCGCTAGTATATGACCTTGGGCAAGGGACAATCCTTTGCAAAATGATAAAAATCTTTCTTGTGATACTTTTCTCTAGAACAGCTTTGACAGAAACCAACAAGGATTAAATTAATTAATTAACTAATAACTTATAGGCTTATACTTGGAAGATTGTAAAAAAAAAATGATAGAAAATCAGGTTTGTAATTTTTTTCTAGGTCAAAAGGTTTTTTTGAGGGGGTTAATATATTCTAATTTTTTCTGTATTATATTGCAAATTGAACCCAAGGGACTTCATGTGTGTTTGACCAGGCTCTTTCACTGAGCTGCATCCAAAGCCCCACGTTTTACTTATTTATTTTTATTAATCTTATAATTTTCCCTCCAACAGCACATCCTAGGAAATGGTTTGCATTTTTAGAAGAAATAATTTACAAACTATATATGCATGTATTTATACATATATATGTATATAGACACCTAATACAGCTTAATTAACAGACAATAATGATAGATAGATAGATTTTTTTTGCCATTTTACCTTTTAGCAAGGGAATCCAGATTTTTAAAAGGTGACATTCATGACACATGCTTTAATTTGAATAGTGAGGACACGATTTAAAACTGAACATTTAGTTAATGCCCCTGCCTGTCTCTGTATTCAGCATTTGTAATTGTTACAACTTGATCTGCTCAGCCCTTTCATGAGCCAAACATGACAGATTCTCCGAATTTAAAATATTTTATTTTCTAGGGATTTCAGACTCAACTGATGCAGTGGCTTCAGCACAGAAGAGCGCAGAGACCTGCTTAGAAGTCCATAATGCTTTTGCATCACAGGCTGTCTTAGACTCTCTGGAGGCCCGTGGTGAGGAGGGATTACCCATGAATTATGGTCCCCCATCCATCCTCCGCTAGTACAAGCCACAGAACCATTCTGGCATCAGCTTCTTCCATGCCAGTGTCTGTTGACCACATGACCTCTGGAAGGGTTCCATCAGGCCTGAAATAACCCAGGATTCATCACAGGGTGTTCATAAAGAGTTTTCTTCTTAACCTTTGACTTCACTATTTCTTTTTTTTTAATTCTTCTTCAATATTTCAATTACCAGAGTCAGTTCCTTAATGAGAATGGTGGTTGTATCATGTTTATTTCATGATTATGCTCTAAAATCTACAAATGCATTTTTTTAATCTACTTTGTGTGTGTGTTCATGTAAGCAAATTATTACTAGGGAAAGAAATGATAGAATTAGCAAATAAACTGACTTATTTTTTAATGAAATAAATTGCATATTACAATTTACGGTTTCTATAATTATCTTTAAGTATTTCAATGTCACAATGAAGAGTTTGAGAACGTAAGGTTTTGTGATTCCACCCACCTTCCCGTGAGATGGTAGAAAAGACAAAGAAGAGTTTCTAAAAAAAAAAAAAAAAAAAAAGCAAAAAGCAAAACTAAAAAATATGGCACCACTAGAAACTTAGAACTGATCAGAGAACTTGTTATAACTCTACCATGTTTACTAGTGAATACATTTCTAAGGCTTCTCAGCTCTCCGTCGTTCGCTCGTTTTCGTTGACCGCGTTCATTTTGGCTTCTTCCACGCGGTAGTGCCCTAAGAGCCAGGACTTCACCGGCCCGGATCTTTCTGCCATCACTTTAATACGGAGCAGCATCCATCATGCCCTACCTGTGTTCCTTCCCTTTGTAATTATTTGTTTCCCCCTGGCTGTGCTCAGGAATCTCTTTGAGGACCGAATAACTGTAAACCGAGTCTTTATTACAGCCAAAAGTCACCCAGACCTTCAGCACTTGACCGCCCGGTCAGCTGTAGCCTCCGACAGGGCGTTTCTCCTCCTCCTTAATGAGAAGCACGAGAGCATGTGGGGGTGTTAGCTCTGCCCGGTTTTGTCCTACAAACAGAACAGAATGTGCCAGTTGCTGAGAGACAGCGAGGGTGCTACCTGGATTCCTCACAGCCTTTGCTGAGTCTCAGAGGTGCTGGGCTTTTCTGTGCCCTCCGCCTCTCCCCCTTCCCAGCTCACCTCCCCACCCCTTTCCTTATGGCTTCTGTGTGCACAAAACATTAAGCTCATTGATTACAAGGGTGGTACTGAGGTGACCTAATGATGGGTCAGTCTTAATGAGAAAAGCGGCTGCCTGTGATGTGGCTTTGACTCCGGGCACCCCCCACTGTGTTTCTGTGTGTCAGACTTAGTCTCCTTTAAGAGACTAGAGCGTGGAAAATCAACAGAAACCCACTCGGTGCCTCCCCACAGAATGGACCATGTGCATGGCTATTTAGCCCTGCAAAAAAGAGCTCATTTGCACAAATGGGAGCGAGCATAAGGAGTCCTTCAGAGAAGAATGGGGCCTTGGCAAATTTATAGACTCCCCTGAAAGAAAGTGATTACACATCATTATCCAATTGAGGCAGATTGATGGGCTGGGGTCAAAGTAATATTGCCGATCTCACCAAGGGGACAATGGCTGCTTGTCACAGGAAGGAAAGAAAGAGAAGAGAAACCGCCACACAGAGAGCCTAGGCTCCAGCTTTACCCACCGCCTGAGAGGGCGGGGTTACTTTTGTTGAGGGCCCTGTTTTATTTCTTGAGATCAAATTGAGCATTCAAATGTACTCCAACAAGGAACATACAAACAGCCTCAGTAAGGACAGCGGCTTTCTATGATTTTTAACTCTGAAAAGTAATACGGCAACATAAAGGGGAAGAAGATAGCTCACGACCAATTACCCTCACCCTCTGTGATCTTGCTTATGGAATATGATATTAAAAAAATACCCTAGCAGCTAAAAGTGTCTTAATCCTTAACAGGTACAGTGTCTTTTAGCTGACCCAACTTGGAGACTCCGCAACATCCTGTCCAGCAAAACGGCAGGCCTGAAATTGAATAAAATGTGAACAAATGTACCTTTCTCTTTTTCAGTTCTATTGATTCCTACATGTTTAAAGTGCTTTCAAGTCACGGGTCCCACATCACACGGTATAAGATGCAAAGAGCAGCCTGGGCCACCGCTGCTGCCTTACATCTGAGAGTTTTGATACTTAGAGATTTTCAAGTATCAGGGAAACATTTATTCAGAGAGGACCTGACTTTTGTCTCTTTTGTTTGGGCCAAGAGTATATTGGCAAGTAAATTAAAAAAAAAAAAAAAAAAACTAATACATATGATGAACATATTTCATGAGGAAGAAGCATGGCTAGATTTTTTTTCACATATGGTTTATTCCTAAGCAGTAAGATAATTTGTTTTCTCCAATTTATAAAATTAATAGTATGTCTCTACAGACTGTTATATATTATATTGGTATGATTTATTTTAATCCTTATGTGCATAAAAAATACATATAAAATATATATGTGGCTATGTGCACACACATATGCATGCATTATATATATATATAATACAAATTTTGTATTTATATAATATGTATATGAAAATTTAGTTGGGGAGTGTGGACATTTAAATTTTTCCTTTCATGATGAAATTGTGGCATTTTAGATTCTTTCACCCACATCCTCACTTTTTGCTATGATAAATAGGCTGAAGTTGGTGAACGCTACACTTCTCGCTAGTAATACAGTTCAGGGATATCTCACTCACTAACCTTCCCGTTTAGATCACAGAGACCTATGACATATTCTTAGGAGACACTGAAGAAATTGTCCAGCAAAGACATCCTCCTCAGAACTGCTCAGTTTTGTGTTTTCCTTATCACAGGGTCTTCTCTGCTTCTAATGAGCTCTTAATGAGCTGTCAATTGCTTATGCAAATAGGGAAAGAAACAGACATTGAGGAGATGAAAGATATTCAGTTAGAAAGTGACCTGTCTGACCTCTCCAAGTTATTAAATATGTAAATTGTCCCTACTTAGTAATTGGCCTCCATTGTCCTCTTCTTTCTGTAGTTTCTTTAGGTGTCTGATTAGAAAGGACCTGAGATATCACTGCTTTCCTTGAAAATATTAGTTTTGTGTTTGAAAATATTGATTACATACTTAAGGCTCTATGTTGAATGTCCTGGATTCCTTCTAGAAGAAACAAGAATTCTAAATGAGAATCTTTGTGTTTTTACTTGTGTGTTGTACAGTACCATAAGCATGGTCATCCCTGTCTACATGAGTTTTGTTTCTGCAGATCCATCCTACTGCAGAGAGAAACCATTTGGGGAAAAAAAAAATGCCTGTGGTGACTTTATTTCTTCCTCTTCATCCCCTAAAGTACATATTGTTAGAGCTAATTGTATAGCATTTGCATTGTACCTGGTTATAAATAATCTGGGCATGGTTAAAGTCCCTGAGGGATACGTCTCACAGGTTACACAACACATGCACATTCTATGTGTTTTAATGGGGTCTGAGTGGCCACAGATCTGGATGCCTGTAGGGGTCCTAGAAGGAATCCTCTGTAGATGCTTAGAGATGACTGAAGGCCAAATGCATGATGCATAACAATGATTATCCCTAGAGAGAGAAGTAAAAGTGTAATTGTCATATACAATATATATGTATATATGTGTATACATTTGTACACACATGTGTACATGTATGAATATACATGTGTTCGCACGCACATGTATGTAGTTGTTTGTATAAATCGTGTGTGCAGTATTCCTATGTTCCTGCCTCCTAGAGAACAAGCTGACTGTGGTTAGTAGCTGAAGGCACATCCCGGGCTCAGGAGCTTGTCCAAGAGGAATGGGACTGGGCTTGCATTTGAGTGTCTCCACGCTAATTAACTTTCTTAACCTATCAATTAATTAATTAAGCTCTATACCCTGATAGTCTGCTGATGACACAGTATACATTATCACAATCCTGCCTCCAAGGTTTGAATTTATTGTCACTGTGTGTGTGTGTGTGTGTGTGTGTGAGTGTGTGTGTGTGAGTGATAAATCTACAATATGCCCGGAACATAGCCCCTTCCCAAAAAGCCCAGACAACTGAAGTTGTAGAGGGACACATTTTTTAACTACTTAGCAGCAGGTAAGTTCTAAGATGGAGAAAGATCACTGGGAGTCATGAAAGCAAGCTAATCCATCTCTCCATTTATCTGGGACTGATTTCACCATAGAGCTGAAATTCTGCATTATGCTTGACATCTTGTGAGGGGCAAAATTCCCTCCTGCAAAGTCAGCTGTGACTGTAATTCACACAAATCTGATCGCGTGTTCCACTCTGTGATGGCATGTGGTGTAGACAACCATTGAGCCAGGCCTGGTGTAGCCCAAAGCTCAGCAAGGTCTACACCAGATATGGTGGAAACAAGCTCATGGTGGGTACCTTGGCACATGCAGGTTGGCACATTTCTTTATAGCCTTGTATCATCTTGGCAAGATAACCTGCTTTCTATAGGGAGGCTTTTCTACACTGTGAGAATCTGTAGTTAATCCAGGAATTGTGAGCCTCACTGTGAACGAAAAGCTACATTCAGACACAAGTGAGGGCAAAATGGTGCAGGTTTTAGAACAGCCATATTCTACTATTTTTGACCCACTCTCTACTGCATTCAAGAACCATAAATATAATAGAAAACCTCAACCATGCTCAAGACAGCACACTGTGTAAACGTTTCACACACCGGAAATGAATACATATGGTTGTGTGCCTTTCACTTTGATCCTCCCCACTAAATACATATGGGTCAAGAAACTTAAGAATAAATTGCCCCAATTACAATACAATCAGGTCAATGAGTTTGCAAAGCAGTTATTTTGGTGATGGGCCACTTAACATTAACAAATGAAAAAAAGCAAGCAAAAATACAATGGAGATGAAAATTACCAGTATGTATTCCTTTCCACTTTGTTTTCCTTGTAAAAGATAACTGCTTTGTAAGAACAACCATTGTGCCCAGAAGTACACGATCTACCTCAAGGAGCCAAAAGAGGCAGGAAATGCTTGTGGCTTTGCACCATTCTCTAGAGATACTGTAATTCCACGGCAAAAGGGAGAAAGATGTTTATATTGTTTTGGACGCGTGTAAATGTGTATTTCTGATTTGCCGGACTGGTAATTGTGTTGATGAAGTAAAAATCTGTCTGCTTATACTGCTACTCTGTAAAGAAGTTAGAAAATGGAGAAGCTGATCTCTTTGGACAGGGAGAGAAAGAAGGTGTAATTATTATCCACTCCACGTCTTTGCACAGATAATTTGTATCTTCCCAGGATGTAAAAGGCATCTGGGGCCCAACTGATTTCATGTCTCCAGTGTTACCCCTGATCACAGAAAGCACTAGAATTTTGAGGGAATTGGGAACAAGTGATGGGTCCATAAAACTCTCCTAGCTATAGATATGAGTTAAATGGAATCAAACAGTACACCAATTCTAAATTTTAGCATCTATCCATATCTGTATCAAAATAGATTAAGACCATTTTTATTCTTTTTTTTTAAGTCGAGGCCCTACAGTGAAACTTCATTTGAATTAATACTAAATTTCCCCTTAAAATGAAACCTCCGATTGTTTAGAGTCACTGTAGATTGTTGTTAATTCTTACGAGTGGCATTTCTGTTATTATAACAGATTTGACCTCAATTCTTCAATCACTTTATTTATATGTATATATGTGTTTGTGTGAATATATTTCATATTTTTATGGGTGCCCACAAATTCCAAAGAGAAAGCCAGATTGCTGGGAACTGGACTTCCAAGGAGTTCTGAGCCTCCTGATGTGGATATAGAAACCCCACTGGAGTCTGCTGAATTAGCAAAACGGACTCTTAAACTCAAGCTTGCTCTCCATCCCCCAAGAACTACTTTTTAAAGTGTTGCTGCTGTTGCCACCTCTTGGAGTTTTAGCTAAGGTTGAGTGTAAATGTTAACTGTTAGAGCACTGTTTTGATGAATGATTTCATTTAATCCTCATAACCTATTTTAGGTGACTTTGAGCCAATTCCCCAAGAAAACAGAAACTAAAGAAGAGCAAGGGTGCTATTAAAATTTACTTTTCAAAGCCTAGCTGGGTTCCAGTGGTGAATGATGGTAGAATAATCTTCAGTGGACAAACTAAATCAACGTCTATGGGTTCCATTCCTGATCTAAGTCCAAAGATATGTGTGGAATGTACTGTTGCATACAGCTACCAGGTCATGATGTAGGTATTAGATCATTAATCATCCCCATGGTTTTTGAGTTGCACGGAAGGACAAGGTCTAGATCCATTTACACAATGTTTAGTGAGGGGCAGAGAACGTGATCTTGGCAGAAACCCAATTCCATTGGCCAACTACTTAGTGCTACTCAGTGCTTAGCCTCATCCTGTAAAGAAATTAGTTTCAACCTTGCTAAAAGTACTGAATTGAAGATGAGCGCACATGCACACACACACACACATTTATACGTACACACAAGTCACACACTTCTAATGATTTCATACAATATTTCCTCTGAAAGAACTCCTGTAATTTTCTAAAATTTAATAAATTCTTCCATGATGTGCTAGCTAGTTTTATGTCAACTAGACACACAAACAATAGATATTTGAAAAGAAGGAGTCTCATTCGGGAAAATGCCTCCATAAGAGCTGGCTGTCAACAATTTTCTTAATTAATGATTGATGGGGAGGGCCCAGCCCGTTGTGGGCATTTCCTCCCTGGGCTGGTGGTCCTGGGTTCTAGAAGAAAACAGGCTGAGCAAGGCCTGAGGAGCAAGCCAGTAAGCAGCACTCCTCCATGGCATCAATATCAGCTCCTGCCTACAGGTTTCTGCCCTGTTCGAATTCCTGTCCTGACTTCCTTTGATGTTGAACAATGATATGGAAGCATAAGCCTAACAACCCTCCTCTTTTTTTCCCCAGTGTGTTTTTTGGTCATGGTGTTTTATCACGGAAGCCGAAACCCAAACTAAGACACATGGGCTTGGGAAGGCAGATTCAAAACTATAGCTCACTAGTCAGTGATAGAGCCAAGCTAAATCTCTCAGCCTTTCTTTTCTCTACACAGTGAAGAGAGGTAGTGGTGCCGTTCCCATCAGCAAACACATGCATAACACATTTCTTCATAGATTCAAACTTTTTCATTTTTTTTTTAATCTATGTGTCTTTCTTTTCAGAAAAATTTGGGGCAGGGAAGGCAACACATTTTCTCTCTAAACTTGCCTACAATACAAAAGCAGCCATCTATTGAAATATTTTTAGCTATGAAAACTGCTTCATTTTTTTGTAGTCTTGTATTAAAATTCTATATAACCATAGAATTGTTCATAATCTGCACCAAATGTGGGATTCCCCTAGCTTTACCAGGAAATAAAATCTGCCTCATGCCGTAATTGATTTAGCGATGACATGTGTCTTCCCAGGTTGTGGCATTAAGAAAATGAACTATTTCTGATCTCATATATAAGATACCAAATGTAAGAGCTTTGTAATACAGACTAAATTGGAAAATGTTAATTGACTATGTGCGGTGATGAGGAAGTAGATTGTTGGTATGAAACAGAATAAAGCCCCTATAATCAAACCAACTCCAGTTGCACCAGCATAGGTGTATTAACCATGCTTCTCTTGGAAGGCTTTGTGTACAAGTGAGAGCAAGCCAGCTCTTAGGAAGCCAGTGCAGCTCCAAACGTCTGCCTAACTGAAGGAGCATTGCCTCGAATCTACCTATGTTGGCTCCAAATCTACTGTGATTCCAACAGTCAATTAAAGACACCATGAGTATAACCTTGTAGAGAACACCGTAAATGTCACGTCTAAGTGGATTTAAGATGAAAGGCATAAAACGTTCTTGAGATAAAAAGAAATGTTACATTTCGTATGATTTCTGCCCCTTGTGATTTAAAACAGCCTTTCTACAGATTGGTAGATAATAAAATATATCATAATACCTAGAATCTGGAAATTTGTATTGTGTGCTTAGCAGGTAGATCGAACTTATAACTACATAGACTGATGTCATGAAGACAAGACCCACACACATGGTTGGGACGGGGCTTAGACAGGAAACCTTTCCCAGGACATGAGGCCTCAAAGTTGATCCCTGGTGCTGAACACAATCACACAAACATGACATTAGATTGAAAGTGCAAATATCATTCCTCATGCAATCTTTTCCTTTTTATTAATCTAATTCTTTTTAATTTGTTTGAGTGAATAAAAATGGGACAATTGTTTTCTCACCTTCATCTTTTTCTAGTGGCGTGATTTTCCTTGTTTTGGGAGTCCCTTAGGGCCTCTCTTTAACAAATTCTCACCCTGAAAGGCCAGAGGGTCTGCAGTCACCCACCAGAAGTTTCAGGAGGCCCCACTGCTCATTGGCCTAGCAGAGGATGTCAACCCACACCTGACCTGTGGCAAAGACTGGTGCAGTCTGGGTTGCTCCTCATTCCTGCTCTGGGCTCCGTAGCCTGGAGCAATGCTGATGCTATTCATTTGATCTGATTAATGGGTTGCCGTTCCTGCCATGCTGCAGAGACCACCTGCCAGTCAGTGCAGCTTTGAGCCACTCTTCCCCTACCTAGTAACTGCATTACGTCACTCAGTGTATCTGTTAGGGCAGTAGAAATGCCTGGCTTCTTTTGGCAGACGTTTAGTCACATCATTCACCCAGAAAGATGCCAAATCTGTTTTCAGGAGGACAAGAGCATTTAAAGTTGTGTCTGGATCTGAAGAAAGTGATGAACAAAGTCAGTTTCAGATTTTGTCCTGTTATCAAATAAAACAAGCAAGCAAAACCACAAAATTATTATTATTGTTGTTCGTTCTTTCTTTTTCTTTCTTTCCTTCTTTCTTTCTCCCTCTTCCTTCCTTTCTCCTTCCTTCCTTCCTTCCTTCCTTCCTTCCTTCCTTCCTTCCTTCCTTCCTTCCTTCTTTCTTTCTTTCTTTCTTTCTTTCTTTCTTTCTTTCTTTCTTTCTTTCTTTCTTTCCTTCTTTTCAGATAGAGGAACTTACTACATAGCCCAGATTAGTCTCAACTTGTGATCTGCCTCAGTCAGTCTCCTGGTAGGCACAGACTTGTACCTCTACTTTTCCTTTTTGCAGAGATAATTTCTATACTGCCTAAAGTGTTTCTTCATCTCATGCTATTGCAGGGTATAGCAGTTTTTTGTTTTTGTTTTTGTTGTTTTTTGAGGTTTCTCTGTGTAGCCCTAGCTCTCCTGGAGCTCACTCTGTAGATTAGGCTGGCCTTAAACTCAGAGATATCCAACTGCCTCTGCCACTTGCCTGCTGGAACTAAAGATAAGCACCACCACTTGCCTGGCTGGTATAGCAGTTTTTAAAATCTCCTGGTGGGTTACTTTTCTTCAGTGATAGATCTTATTTAATAACTCCTTACAGTCATGATTCTTATTAACCCAAGGTAAACCTAGCTGTTTCAATAAATGATATAAAAATAAGTTAATTAAAGGAATCCTGTGTCTATATGTATGAAAGACCAGAGGTTGCCCCTTGGCATCTTTCTGTGTTGTTCCCTACATTAGTAATTATAAAAAGATTTCTCACTAAACTTGAGTGTTACCATTTTGGCAGTATTTTAGCTAGCCAGCACTTGCTGGGGATCTTCCTGTCTCCACCCAATCAAAACTAGTGTTCCTGACATGCGCCACCACGGCTAGCTTTTTGTGTGTTGGCTAATTATCTGAACTCAAGTCTTTATGATTGTATTTCAAGTACCTTACCCACTCAGCCATCTCCCTTGCCCCAATAAAGGAGATTGTAATGATAATAATAATAATAATAAGGAAATTATTAGGAAGAAAAATGACAGCTAATATCTAACAGTAGGACCACAAAAAAAAATGAAGCCACTTGCTAATAGTTGCCTTCATACACAAGAAGAGTAAATTAAACCTTATTTATTCCATACAAACATTCATCTTGAGAATAATTTTAAATACATACATCATGATAGTACCCAGACTTGGGGCCCTTTCTCTCCCTTGAGCTCTTTGAGAGGAAGAACGCTGGGAGAGTAATGCTGTACCATTAACATCTTTAAGGAAACACAGGCTAAGTAACTCGCCCAAATTACACTGACCATAAAGACTTCACTGGGCCATTTCATTAGTTTATTAGATAAAATTGAATGGAAAGGGGCCTTAAGTGAATTATAACCAGCTTGTGGAATAACAAATATATTGTGCATGAGAAAATGAGGTCCATGTGACAGCCACAGCCACCATATGCAAAGCCTCTATTGTTTGTCCCTTCTCTTTGAATGTATCAGCTAAACTAAAACACATGACTGTCCTTCTCAGGACATGAAAGGCAAGTCTCCGCCCAGCCCCCACGCTCTGCCTCTGAACACTGGCGAAAGCAACCTCAGAGAACTTTCTAGCAGCGTCCGCAGAGCGGCAAGTGGATCTCGTGTGTGGCCAGCCCTTCGCAGTCTCAGCATAAAAGAATTTGGCTAACATTTAGGAATCCGCCTAATGAAAGGCTATCTTGTTAAAGCTCCGCTAGCCAGAGGATGAGTCTGCGTCTCCCTTTCCCACTTCCTGGATGGCTCTGTGTGATGCATAGCAATGACTCCATCATGTCTGCATCATGGGACACCGCCCGGGCCCTGGACAATAAGCTGGCTTTGTGACTTTGGAACACACACCTCTTTGCCGTGAATCCCGACCCGTTTCCACCATGCAACTTATTTCGCCCATCATAGCATGCAGCGATGTTGCATATTCACTACACAGGGTGAGTGTGTGTGTGTGGGGGGGGGGGGGAGGAGGCTGTCCAAGCTGTTCCTAACGCACTAACAAACCGAGGTAGGCGACAAATCGGAAGCACCACGCTGGGGACTGTGATGGAAGACCACCCCCGCGGAGTGTTAAGTGGCAGCTTCTTCTCTTGAGAATGGGCGGAGGAGGAGTTGACTCCAGTCCTGAGGACATTCTTTGACAAAGATGTTACATCAAAGCACGTGAGTGCGTGACCCGTTTCCTTGGATGGCATGGCGTGCAGAAATTCATCCTCGGGTATTTGGACTTTTCTTCACAGAGTAGTTGGACTTGGCTTTGCCCTTCTGTTTTCGTTTATAAGTCCTTTCTTCATCATCACACAACCCAGTTGTTATGGAAAGTGATGCTGGGTGAGGCTAGTACTCTTGTTAATGAATTTTAATTGCACTAACAGCCTTAAATCTGAGAGTACTGTACCTGTAACTTCGCTACTTACATTTGTAGCTTCATGCCCTAAAAAGACTCATGATATTTATAGTATCTCTTTACGATTTTTAAAAGGAAGCTTAAAAGTATTCCTCACACTCACAGAGATGTAGTTAATGCCCAAGCCCTTGCTTCCAGCCAACACATCAGCCACCCGTGAGCCCTTGGGAGAAGTCTTTTCTATAACTGTGTAGCTCAGCAGAAAGAAAATGATGCCTTTGTTAGAGATGACTGTGACACTTACATAGTCGATGCAATTTTATTCCAGTTTCTAAACAGTCAAAACGGTTTCCTCCGTGCTGACTTCATAAATATGGAGATGGCATGAAATGTCATTATATGTCATCCCATGATACTCCTGGCTTGGATCATGGAAAAGAACCTGGAAAGGAAACGTTGGGGTATAGTGGTCTTAGGTTGTGGAATGTGTCTTCTACCTGTTCAGCGTGTTATTTTACTCCGAATCACTGTAACAAAATGTCTGCAGCAAGAGGTTGCATAATGACAAAAGTGTTTCTGCTTGAGGTTGCAAACCGTGACTTGTTGGCCTCATTGTTTTTGTATCTGCAGTGAGGTAGCAGATACCTATTGGGCAGAAAGTTGATGGTACAGACCTCTTACTGTATAAAGCTAGAAATTAAAGCAAGACAAATGAAAAAGAAGACTAGACAAGGTCCCATAATCCCCCATTTGAAGGCCTTTTTCTTGATGACCTAAGTTCCACCACTCCCCAATGGGGCCTTGAGGTGGGGACCAAGCCTTTAATGGGTGTGTGTCTCTGAGGGACACTTATCCAAACTACCAGCTTGACTGGATCTGTAGTTAACCGAAAGGCAAGCCACTGGGCACAGCTGAAAGGGATTTTTCTTGATCAGATTATTTAAAGTGGGGGACCTCCCCTAAATATGGGCAGCAGTTACAGGTGATAACTGGATAAAAGAAAGAAGAAGAAAGTTCTGCTTTTGCCTGTTTGCCTTAGCTCTTGCTGGCAAGTTTTTTTATTCCGGTGCTGCAGCTACTTCTGCACCCTTCACTGATAACAGGACCCAGCTTTGTGCTTACAGCGTGGATTGAACAGAACTACAAAGGTACTTCCAGTTATACCTGAGACTCTAGTCAGAGATATAAAAACATCCCTCTACACAGCAAGAAGCTGATGTTTAGAAAATTGTTGACTAGTTCAGATTTCACACAGAAAGATCGTCCATTGCAGGAGGAAGAGCAAATGATTTCTGTTGATCGCTTTAACTTTCAAAACATAAAGCTTCTGTTCAGGCTTTCAACATTATTTAACCACTCTGGACTGCCAACCTCCCCAGCTAAAAGCAGCTTATAGGTTCATTGTGCCACCTGAATGAATATAACAACCCAACAAATGTCCTTTCTCCTCTTTTGGAAAAGTCTGCTGAGGAATGTCTGCTCAAAGGTATTCACAGCAGAAGTTTCTGGAAATAATACAACTCAAATTAAAAACTGCATCAGATATTTTTCTGGAAAAGCCATTTGCTCTCATGGAATGATGGGTCCTAGCAGCTGAGATGACCAATGATGAGCTCACTGTATACAATCTGAAATTGATTTTACATTAGGAAAGGTAACCTTTGTGCAAAGTTGCTGTCTAGACTTCTTTAGATTAGAAAACCCAATCACCTCACCTTCGGGGACATGACAATATAATCAGTTCCTGTCACTGATGGGTCTTCCCATCTGTCATTTGACCATCACAAAATTTGTTACCAATGTCAAAAGAACAAACTTGTTGCAGATCTATCTGAGGAGACCTTGAACCTCATTGTGCTACATGACAGGCAAGCAGAGAAGCCCACCGTCAACTTACAACAGACCTGAACCCAAGTGTTTATTCTTATTTTCTGTTTCTTTTCATCACAAGGTCACAGGTAATCAGTTTGATTTTACCCAGAATGTATGAAAGAATGAAAAGACAGAGGGAGATAGCTGAAGCTTGCAAATATTTCTCTCCTTGTTCTTCTCTCTAGAAAGGTAAGTGTTCTGAGAGCAGAATTTGTACTTGCCTATTAAGCTTGAGAATGTTTGGTTTCTTTAATGCCTTTCTCCATCAGCCTTCATCTTTCTGTAATACACTCATACACATCTGCACACACACACAATCTCTACATAGATAAAAGTATCACAGTATCCCTGAAAATTATGACAGAGGAGTCGAAATGATAAAATAAATAAATCATAACTGATAAAGTCATTCTCCACCTATGTGGGGGAGTGTAAAATATCCATCCAACTTACGACAACTCGTGGCAGCAATATGAGCAACTGAGTCTGATATTCTTTTAAAAATTCGTAAAAACCTATAAGGTCTCATTACACTGAGTTGATTTGTGCTTACTATAAAAGAACAACAAATTATTATTTTTTCATATATCAATTTAGATATTTTAGCATTAGTTCCTAAAAATAAAACTAATAATATAGTACATACAGGGATTTTTTTACACATATGCTCTGTTTAATTATTTATACACGAGCTAAAGGTTATTAAGCTATAATGTTAAAGGTCATTAACATGACTTTGGGAAAATATATCAGATACTTCAGCAAAATCATGGTATTTTTCTTTTCTCCCATACAGCTGTCAGATCGGGTTTTCAGGTTTTAGTACTTTAATTTCTTTTAATGTTTCCATAGAAATAGCATTAACAAGATGATAGATTAGATATAATAATATGATGCCCCTGACATCAGTGGAATTTATCTTCATCGTGTGTCTGATAATACCCTCTTATTGTGTAATGAACCCTGCTATTTGTATCTATCATACTTTTCCCCATTCATCTTCTTAGTTACTAAAGATAGAATTCTTCTCCAGGCTCGCCGGTATCAATGCAAATTCTTGCTCATCTGTGTGTCTGTCATTATCTGTGGTCATCTGGCAAATTGGTTCAGCACATCTCAGTTCCAGTGGCATTCATTAGGATGCATAGGATGAGGGCAAATATTTTATATGTACATAATCCCAGCTGTGGGTGACACCATTACATCTTTTGGATAAGTCTGGACATCATGGAAGAGTGAAAACATTTTTCTATTAAAAACATGAGCAAGGAAAGGGAATATAGACAACTGAGGAATAGCACGTTTACTCTTTCATCTTCCTGACCTCCAAGAGAATTCTGCTGAGCCATCCCTTTGGGAAGCACCCTGTGTTCTTCCTCTGTTCCTTTCTCTTTACATTTTCAATGCGGTCGTGTGCCATTTAATGATAGGGACACATTCTGAGAAATGTGCCATTAAAACAATGCAGATATGCAAAACCCACAGAAACTGCAGGGACTGTGGGAAGAGTGAATCCCAGGCAACTTGAGCAATGATATGTTCTAAAATATACAACAAAGAACATTTCACAGGAGAGTTAAAAGGAATATTAAAATCACTTGATTGAGAGCACAATTCAAGAAATAACTAATGTGTTTGTGTGAGATAGAATAGCAACATGATGGTTTTAAATCCAATTGTGCCTGGCTACAAATGCCAGGATGAAAACATTCCAATCAGAAAGCAGAACGTGTCAGGTAGAAGGAGAAAAGAGCAAGATCATTCTGCACACTGCTATTAGTGACAGTGATAAATTTAAACACACACACTATTTAAAAGAGAGAGAGAAGACAAGGAGAACGGGCTGTATCACTTGTAGACTGAGGATAAGAAAGTCATGTCTGCTCTATTGGTAGCTTCTAAGAGCTGACCTTACAGATAACGGGAGACATGGCAAAGTAACAAAACTGCCTGATGTCAAGAAGATGCAGTAATGTCAACTGTGCAGACACTACAGAATAATGAAGCAATTCCATATCTGCAAAGATGGAACAGAGGCGATTTATTTTTCCTTTTGACTTTGGCTCATACAGGTCACACCTCGCCTTTAACAGGAGGTGAACAAGGAAGACACCAACAGACATACCAACATGGGTAGAGAAAAGCCCACAAGGCTTCAACCCTACATGAAATCTACAAGCAACTAAGAAATGCTGAGAGCAGGAGAAATCACCTTCCCCAGGGAAGAGCACACCAATTGGTTATTCAGTTCCAAATGGTCATCCCTGCAAACATACAAAAAAATAGCGTTAGGCTGAGAGAGCAGGTTGTGTTCACAATCATATATGTATTCCAAATGTATACACATGTGCACTAGTAACAGCCAATGAAATAAGAAGCCAGGAACTTGAAAAACAGTAAGAAGGGACATATGGGAAGGTTTGGAGGGAGGAAAAGGAGGAGGAAATGTTGTAAAGGTGCCAATTTAAACTCATCAAACTCATCACTTTCAAGTGGCAGAATGGCCTGAAATTGAATGGAAAGAACACAAACAATGATGAATAAATACTAATAAGAAGAGTGCCATGCATGCTGTATCTTGCCACCACAAAATGTCTTAAGAAGCAAGTATGAAGATTAAAAAAAACTAAATATATACATATTCAATGAAGAGCTAGAACACTTCACTGGAAAGACTGGACTGTTCCTCAGAAACTCTTTGGTAAATAGAATTTAGCCAGAAACAGCTTTATCTTTCACTTTTAAATTTCATTTTATGAAACTCAAGGAAAAAAATAAGACATTAACACATATTCCTGCAAATGCTTACTTTAATGTGATTTTTGTTAGTAGGAACTGAGCACATCTATGTACAAAATCAAAACCAGAGAAATGTGTCTAGATTCTTCTATTTAAATGTACTTTTATCTGATCACTTAAAAATATTGTCATTTAGAATTTTCAGATTGGGATACAAATTCTCAAATATAATGTTGAGCAAAGAAGAAAGCAGAATGTAAATACATAAAAACATATGACATAAACTATAATATGCATAATTGTAGTAAGTTTTAACATTTACCTATGTATATAGAAAGGCACCCATCAGGATGATACTCACAGGAGCAGCCATATTAACAGGGGGAATTTTTCTGCCACAATATCATCAATATCAATATCAGTAATTGTTTAGTTTTGTTTTTAATTTCCTATTTTTTTGAGAATTTTATACACGAGTATTGTATTTACATCATCTCATTCCCTTCTTCCAAACCCTCCTCCTCTCTCCACCTCCATCTTTGTTCCCAACCCCTCCCAACACCCTATTCCTGATTTCATTGTTCCTTGAACATGAAAATCACCAGGGAGCCACACAAGAGTTGTGTCTTGTATTTGTGGAGAAGCTCGTGGCACTTCTGTGTCCAATCTGCCCCAGACTGACTCACTAAGGAAACCCCATGTCATTTCTAAGTCATATGTGTCATTAGTTTTGGACCTCGTCCCAAAACTTACCTCAGTACAAACCAAAACATAGGCTTGGAAGGGAAGGTCAGTGTATGAATCAGAGCTGTCCATAGTTTAGTGATGGGAAAATACATGTAAGATACTTTTATATCATCTTATATTAAATATTTTTAACAAAGCCTAAAGAAATCTAACCTCAGTGACTTGGAGCAAGTTTGCAACTCATGCCCTGAGAACTCAGTATGATTTGCATTCATATAAACACCTTCAATTTTTCGTTAACTGAGCTGATTTAACTGCTAATTAAAACTAGTCAGTAAGCACAATGCAAAATTAATTAAAACCATTTAGTAGAGAGATGCAAATTAGGCGACTCAGTGCATTGGACGCTATCAAAGTCAGGAAGAGGCCTACTTGTCATCAGGCAAAATAGTTCTTAGGGTAAGTGCCTTCCCCAGGGAGAAATGTTAAGGAATAAAAATCATCCTGTTGATTGTATGATGTTTTATTCAGCAAATGTGCTCAGATTCAGCTGATCCTTTCCATGAAAAACAACAGGGGAAAAGGCTAGCATCTCATAGGTTTTTAATAGTCAGAAGACAGTTTATAAAATGAGCAAAGCACTCCCGATAAACATCATTTTCCAGACCATATAAAGATAAAAATGTATCCTATGTAATATAATGTTATTACCTTGCCTAAAGAGAGACAATAAGCAACTTCTTTCCACCCTCAGTTTCAACTCTAGACAACTTTTAATTGCTTTAACCTTTAAATATCCTTTGTTCAGGCTGTGACCACTTCTCCCTCTGTCTAATACACCATTTTGACACAGTAAGCATTCTCATTCCTTACAATTTTTTTTCTGAATATAGATTGTTTTTTCTTTGAAGATGTTTCACAAAGCCTACGAGGTATCAGTCAAGTGGAGAGTGGACACTTGGTCTTCACTGTCTGCTCAAAATGGGAAAAGGGAAAAATTGTCCCTGTCATTTTGTAATTTGTTTTTTCCTTCTGATGGTGGCTTGTGTAGGCAGTTCCATCCTTTCACACAGGTAATTTCACCTCAGTTATTTGATAGTGTCTGTGGCTGTGGGTACTCATTAGATTTAGGACTGGCAGAGTTGCATAGAAACGGAACTGCTCTAAGCTACACACACACACACACACACACACACACACACACACACAAATTTTCTGCTTTAAGCCCCATCACTAGCATACTTTATGTGATAAAGAATATTTACATTTTGTTTTGTTTAGTTTGAAGCTTTACTTGAGTGACATTCGTGATTGTTGGCTTCATGATTACATTTTACTTACGTGGGTTATGTATGTCGGGGAGAGATAAAAAGTGCAGGTACCCAGCTAGGTCAAAAGAGGGCAACGGGTCCCTAAAGCTGGGGTGACGGTGATTATGAACTGTTCCACCTGCTGCTGGGAAATGAACTTGAGTCCTTGGCAAGTGCAATATGCATTTTTAACCATTAAGCCACCTCCCAGCCCCCTGTTTTTTTAATTTGTTTGTTTATCTGTTTACTACGAAGGTTAGGCTGCCCTCAAACTTGCATAGTCCTCCTACCTCTGCTTCCTAAGTGGGGGACTACAGCTATGCCCCACCATGCTCAGTTTTCTGGAACTACTTTTTAAATAACATTGAAAGTGTTTATCACAACCAAAAGAAAAGAACATTTTAATCTAAGTGAGTTTACAAATACAGTCAGGTTTACACTTTGTGTAGGTCTCTTCATAGCTGCCTGCGGTGCCTCAAGCTTTAATCTCAGCACTCAGCAGGCAGAGAAGCAAGTGAATCTCTGCCAGTTTGAGGCTAGCCTCGTCTCCATAGGGAGTTGTAGGCCAACCAGGGCTACATAGTGAGACATTGTCTCAAAACAAAACATCAACAACAGCATCCCTAGATCAGAGTCTGAAGGAACATCACAAGAAAGGGGGAAGGTTATAAGAGCCCGGAATTCTGCTGCAAGGTTGAGCCTTGTGTCAATGAAGTCAAAGCTACACCCATGAAATAGTAACAGTGTGGCTGTTCAAAACAAGACCAAAACAATGACAATACCAGTTATCATGCCAAATGTGCCTGGTGGAAACGTGACAAAGCCCTACCCCTAGATCAAACACTACTGGCAATTAATAATTGCTGAGCTAGGAGAAATTAGTCTTCCCTAGGAATGAGCCCCTGATTGGTTACCCAATGCCAAGTGTCCAGCTCTCAAAACATAAATATATACACATAACATTAAGTGGATTCAGCAGGTTGTTTTAGTATATTTCTCTTCCTCTCCCTCCTCCTCCTCCCCACCTCTGTGTGTGATAACAATAATTAAAGAAAACGGACCACAATTTTGAGGTAACAGGATGGAGGGAGGAGGAGGAGGAAATGATGTAAATATGTTTCACGTATATGACACCTAAAAATAAATGTAAAAAATTAATTTAAAAATCAAAACAAAACTCAAGGATTTAAAAAGCTGTAAAGTATATATATATATATATATATATATATATATATATATATATACTTTTGTGAAAATTGCATTTCAGTAGGCAGCCATAAAGTATAGAAAATCTATACAGGGGAAGGATAAACAGGTGTCTTGAAACTTCTATTCTGGTTTTGATTCTGCTGTTACACAGGATGGGAAAAACTGTCCTATGTCTTAGTTAGGGTTTCTATGGTTGTGATAACACCATGACCAAAGGCAACTCGTAAGCGTGTTTCCGCTTACACCTCCAGTATCAATAGAACCCATAAAATGCTGCTGTAACCGGTGTCCCATCTTCATCCTCATAAAAATTCATAGCAGTTCGTTTAAAGGCCTTAGGTGACAGAGACTGAATAATCCCTTAACCTTGAAGCACAATTTATTTCAGCTAGTGTTAATGGCTGAGTTGGGTGTCCCCAAAATCCACATATTCAACCCCTAGGACTTCATAATATAACCTTATTTGAAGATGACTGGGTCTTTATTGAGGTAACTGAGATAAAATAAGGTCATTGTGGTCAGACTTAAGCTAAACTTGTTAGAATCTTTATTAGAAGGTAAGATTAAAACCTTGATTTATCCAGATAGAAGACACCATGTGCAAACCAGGAAGAGGCTTCTAGACAGACAAGAACTAGCTTTTCTGTTGGTCTTTTAGCTTATACAAATGGATAGAAATAACACTTTTGTTATTCATGCTGCCCTGACTCTTGGTTGCTTAAGAATAAAATATAACCAGTAATTGTAGCAGATGGAAAACCATCCTTAATATCAGAAACTGTGTTTGTAATGCATGTTATGGGTATTATTTTTGGTAGATAACAGATGAGGATATATATTTTTTAATTCTATTGTGAAATAGACAAGTGTTTAAGCCATTCAAGCACTGTACTTGTGAAAGGTTCACTGACAAAGTAGAGAAACTTCCCTAACCAGAGAATAGAATCTCTGGCCTAGAAGAAAACCCAACATTCCAGTTGGGTGGGTCATTCACTTGACCAAGAGATCACCCCTAGGAAGGGGATGTTTTTTGGCCATGTTAGAGAGGTGAAATAATTAATTAGTCCTATACTGAGATAGTGGCTTTTCACTGGCCCAAATGCCATCCCTTACTGGGACATATGCCTGCAGCTTTCTAAATATACTCTCCTTTCCAAACTACTCAAAAAAGTCTAATTTCTCTTCCATTCTTCTCCTCTGGGCAGCTCTTGAAGCTTACAATTTGATTGTCTGGGAAGGTTTTGTTTTTATGCTTATAAAATTGCCCCTGAGCTTCTGTTTGGGTCTGTTCTTGAATTCTTCTTTCATTAATGAGGCTAAGAATCCTGAGAAGGGATTCTAATTCCCATGACATCAACATTTCTCAAGCAGAACGAAACCCAAGAAGTCAGCATTGTCTACAGAAAACTAATTTCCCAGGGAAGTATGGTGGATACATCCTGCCAATCAAACTTCTTCTCTACTAAACATTCCGATTCATCCAAAGAAGGGGTTGGGGTTACAGGAAGCCTTTGAATAAATATGAAGTAACTACTGTAAATAATATTTCCTCACCATGCTCTGAGAAGGGGAATGTAGCAGTATAACCTCAATGACAGTTTCCTTCCTGCATCATTTTTCTCCATCTTTTGCTTTTTGTTTTCCATGTGAAATAAGATGCCAAGAATTTCATAATCCTATCGAAATCCTATCATCCTTTTCTATAGATTACTGAACATCACACTATGTTCCATCAGAGGTAACTTGATTTTCCAATTCTGTAATCCATATGCTGTTTAATATGAGTCTGAAAAAGATAATATCCCTACACAGTTTCTGTGTACACAAACCAGAGGAAAAGGGTGCAGTAAGGAACTGGAGAAGAGATGATAATTGTCTTGACAAAAAACTGTTTTTCACATCTATATCATACTACATACACACAGAAGCAGAAGGTGGATTAGTTGGTCACTGAGAAAATGAAAACAGGCAGGCTCCTTGGTAGCCAGAGGCCAATGTAATTGTAGAGATGGAACCATGTCTCAAGAGCACCGAAAGCTGGCTGAATCCAACATGGCCAGTGTAAGACTGGTGCAGGTCTTTAATCTGATGAGAGCAATGGAATCTTTCTTGCCTTACTAGAGGGAGCTGGATTATCAGATACTCAATGCCCCCAACCCCCAAGGCCACCACAGACCACAGATCCTGTCAGGTGGACAGCTTCTGAAGATTTTCTGTGCCCAGTGTGCACTCTCAAATTGATTTCCATCTGGTGCGTCACTGGATGAAATCCTAGAAAAAGATTTAAAAAACTCTAAGCTGGTTCTATTTGCAGATTTGTGACATGGCTGAACAACAGTTTAAAAAAAAATCAGAACAAAATTGCATTTTGTATTTTTTATGTTCAAATCAAGGTTTTATTTGGTTGGTTGGTCTGTACTGGTTTACGTTTTTGTACGAACACTCATCTATTATTCCCTTTGCCATCAACCCCCAACATCCAGGCCACTCTGACTAGCTTGTTTTGAGGATGAATGGCGAGACAGTCGGTGAACAGTAGGAGTTTATTTGGCTTCTTGGCCTCGGGGGTTTGTTCAGCCTGTTAGAGCTGTAGAAGCAGAGGTGGGGATTAGACTATCTGACTTCCTGCCAGGTGCTTCCAGTGGGACACACCTTCCAGAAGTGGGCTGACTGTTCTATAAAAGACAAACTTAGAAAGTGTGCAGTGGAAAGGTCTAGAGGAGACTTGTACCGTGGAATCTCCTTTCCATGCTGATTAAAGCTTATAGCTTTCATAAGATTTTTATGTCCTTCGTGGGTTAATAATCAGAGCAAAGTACCTTGACTGGGGGGTGCAGGGAGGAAAGTATGGCCTATGAACCCTAATTCCCAATACTGAGAAGAGGAGGGCAAAGAAAAGAAACCCTAGACAAGCCAGATGCCATACCTAGATTTCAGACCACAGTGCAAATAAGTAAGTTAACTAATTTCTAAATTCTGGCTCTGTCTGGCTAAGACAGGGCCTGTAAGACTGTTGCTAGAGAGTCGTTTATTTTAAATCCTTGCTTCATCTTTTTTGGTCACTTGGAATGTGTGCTCAGATAATCCTTTCCAGAGAGAAATACACCGTAGAGTCACTGACTCATGCATAGTTTTTGCAGGGACTCTGTACACAAAGAGGTAACAATTATTATCCAGGTTTAGAGTAATTCGGTCTACCAGTAATCCAAGCTAGAAATGTCAAGGTGCTATTGTATTACTGAGATTGGATCAAAGGACTGAGCCTGGGGTCTGGAAGGCCTAATTCAAAGCCTTACAAGATCAGCGCTTTCAGAAAACAAGTAGGCAGAAGGTAGCTGAAGAAGCCCAGCCACTCCCCTGTTACAGGAACAGAGGCACGCTAGAGTTTGTGACCTGTGGCTCAGTATCATGCATAACCTGCATGGAAGATTAAAAGTGTGAATGAGTTACGCGACTCATGAAGTGTGCAGGACACTAACGGAACTACAGGAAACCCACACTATGCAGACAACCCAGAGACCTTGCTCTAAGGTAGCGTAAAAACCCAACTCTTTGAACAGGGGTGCCTTTGAGCAGCGGAAGGTCTTTCCTCACTGTGCTCTGCTTCCTCCTTTGGAAGTGCATCCTTTCTTAGTAAATCTATACTTTGCTTGCTGCTATACAAGTGTCTGTCCAACTCCTCATTCTAGGCATAAGGACCTGGAACCCTTCTGGGGATACATTCCTCTCACCAATCTTAGCAGCTCTCACTATCACTCACTTGGTGAGAAAACAACCTCCATTAACAAGGCACCATTTATGCCCCTTAATCTGTACTACAGAAATGTTAGCAGATTTTCACTTGTTACATTAGACTCTTAAGAATTACACACTGTGGTAATTTTAACTTAATTCATCAAATGCCCCTAGACTCTTCCACATATAGTCTGTAAGAGCAACCGTACCATAGACCAGCTTCCTGCGTGCACCTCCTCCTGTGTGAGATGTTTTTCACTAACTCACATGAATTCTTTTAAGGATAACGGAATTCCTTAGTCTCCTGTCCTGGAATTCTACCATCAATCAAACTACAGTCCCTGTGAATGGGAACTGCTCAGCCCTCCATAAACTCTGTGCTTCTGTGTTTGGAATAACCCACCCCCATCCCCAAAGAAAGAACTCATGATGAAAGTTAATTGTCACTGTAAAGCACTCAGAGGTTGGACGCTTAGTTGAACAGGTTAATTCTGCTTTCACAGAGTGATCCTCTGCATGCTCCCCTTTGCCTGCTCTTAAACAGTGTCATAGCCTAGCATAAGTCCCACACCGGTTCCAGCACCATGCTCCTACACTTGTCAACCTCCAGAACAATTAGACAAAAGCCTATTGTGTACAAGTTTCTCAACTGTGCTGCTCAGTTGCAGCAATGGAAAATGAATGGAGACTCTTGGTTGCCTCTCCTCCATCAGGGGACAGCCTTCAGGGGACCACAGAGATCCCTGGCACTGCACTCACTTGGTGTTTTTACACAGGGACTCTGCCTTGAAGATTCTCACGTAGTTTGATTATCACTCCATTGACACACACTTCCTTTGATTCCCGGAAAGATTCGTGTTCCCTCTTCTTTGTACCTCCCATACCCTGTGTGCTCTCTTACATATTTTTATTTTGTTTTATCATCTGTCACCATGGATGTGTTATATTTGCATATACACATGCAGACATGTATACACATATGTATGTGTGTCTGCAACAGGCTTTCTTTAGTGTTTCACTCCCTCCACTAGTACACTAATTTGTAATGGCAGAAATGTCTCATATATATATATATATATATATATATATACATTAAATAGCAAGTTTCTAATGTATGAATCTGTTAATTTTTGTTTTTTTCTGCTTATTTTCTTGTATTTGTGTATTATTTACCAATACTACCTATTAATATATTCATGCAATAGTTTTTTTCTAGGTTAAAATTAATTTCGTCTTCACCCTCTGTCCAATTCCATAGCATTATCAAAATGAATACCAAGTCTAGCAGAACAACATCAAACAATTCTATTCTGCATCATATTGACCTAGAATAAAGTCAAACCAGTTGAAAACAAGAAACTTAAATTGATTAAGAGTTAATTAGTATGGCAACCTGGAAAAATACAGAATCCAGCAACTTTAAAGTCAGTTCCACGGCAAGGAGACGGCTCAGAGGTCACAGTATTTGCCACGCATGTGTGAGTACCTAGGTTCAGATCTCCAGACTCCAAGTAAGGCTAAATGAGGTAGTGCCATTTGTAATGCCAGCACTACTGTGGCAGATGGAGGCCTGGGAGGTGAAGACTGGAGGAGCCCTGGAAGCTGATAAGTCAGCTAGTCTATTATGCTTACAACAGGAGAGCCTGTCTCTAAGATGAAGACTAAGACTCAAGGTTATTATCTCACACAAACATATGTGCTGTGGCACATGTGTAGCCCGTATTCACTGTATTCACGGACATAAACACATACATAAACATATACACAGCACACATGAATATGCACACATGTGTGCCTTTGCACGTGTGCATGAGCGTGCGCACACACACACACACACACACACACACACACACACACAGTATACAAAACAATCAAATGTGGGATGGCAAGATGGCCTAGAAGGTTAAGGTAATTTCTGTCACACTTGACAACCTATGTTAATCCCAGACCCACTTGTAGGTTGATCTCTGACTTAGCATGTACACACACACACACACACACACACACACAGAGAGAGAGAGAGAGAGAGAGAGAGAGAGAGAGAGAGAGAGAGAGAGAGAGAAGAAATATATTAAAACAAAAGAAATCTGCTCCAAAACTGAGCATGGAAATGGAGGTGTGTAATCTCAGTTTTTAGGAGGTGGGGGCAGGAGGGTCAAGAATTCAAATCCTTCTCTACTTCAACTCCAGAGTGAGGTCAAGAGCAGCCTGTGCTGCATGAGACTATTAAGAAAAAGAAAAAAAAAATGTCCAAGAGTTTACAAAATGATGACAGCTCTTTTTGGATGACCTCACTGCTTCATCAGGAATGGTGATTGGTGCTAGCAACAGTTCTGCTGTCTAGTAAGAAGGGGCTGACACATCCTTAGTCTCTGGACAGTTTGAGGGCAAGACCCTCACACTGAGAGCCAGCAGAGGTTCAGCGTGCTCCAAAAACAGCCTCTCCCTCTAGGGAACTGGCTGGCTGGATTGGGATCCCTCTGAAATCTGGTTGACAATACTCCACAGAGCCCCAACCAAAGCTACTAAACCAAACTCCCTTTTCTCTTTACAACCATTTTAATTCAAAGACAGCTTTGTGAAGAGAATCTGCAGAGTCAAAACACAAGCAAAAATTCTCAATAAAGGCTATTGGGGCGGGGAGGGAAGAGCTACCAGCAGTATTGCATTGACTTTGTTAGGTATTCCATCAAAACATTCTTCTTGAGTCTACTTTTAGGCGATCACCACCTGCTCAACCCTTTAGCAAGCTCTCGTTCGTCATGAATCTGTAAACCCGTACTATTTCCTTACATGGGGGCCTTTGCTGATTGCTACATCTGCCCGTAGTACCAATGTGTATCAGTTTAACATCTAAGGACTACATACGCCCTGTCCCACATGAGTTTCTGACTTACACCCCCTGACCAAATCCCAGGCAAAGTAAACAATAACAACCCAGCACTAGGTGCTACACCTGAGGAAAAGAACAGAGCTGAGCCACCGAAAGCCTGGGTTTCCATCACAGAGCGAGCCAGGTGGGGGCGAGAACATGGCTGGGACATACCTTAAAAGTGACAGTTGCAGACACGGTGACTCACCGTGTTCATAAAAGAGTATAAATGCCCTGCAAGCTGAGATTTGGCGTGTGTGTGCATGCGGGGGACACGCAGTGGAGTTACCCAACTCTTTGTTCTCTGTCTGAGCTGTTTGCCAAGGAAAAGAAGAGTGGGGCGTTCCTCGGGGAACTCCTTTAAAAGTATGGAAATCTAGAAGTAAAGCAACAGCTGTCATGACCTCACTGGGAGGCACACAGAAGAAGAGCAATGAAATGGACTTTTGTTAGTGGAACTAATCAATTGCCAAGAGTCTACTGAGATATTTCAAAATTTCATATGATGTAGCTTCAATCTCCATTAAACAAACTGCATGGACAAAACCCCTTTGTCAATCTTTGTCCTGAATGCAAGTTGATTCCTAAAGTAGTATAAGCAAAAGTGTAAGGAAATTTACCCAAATTTACCGAAGCATGAGCATAAGCCTTCAGACTGTAAGAAAGTTCAAGCCATGAATACCTTCTCTGCCTCACATAGAAAAGCTCCTTAGAACACACTGTACCCATGAAGTAGTTTTGATGAGATCAAAGGAATGCACAGAAGGAAGAAAGAAGGACCTGGAGGAAAACTTCAAGGGATTTGCCGCGGGTTGTTCAAGTGGCTGAAAAGCTTCTGTGACATTTGTGACCTGGCACACCTGTGCTAATGAGTCCAGGGAGCTTATTGATTGGAATTTCCTTTATGTAAAAAGTTGGAGCGTTGCAGATACAGAACCAAATTGTCCCGAGCTACCTTTTGTGCTCCATGGCCCACCTTTGTGCCTGATCTAACATCCTTTTGAATATCAGTTGAAACTCTCAGCCTTAAAACATTTGCAAAGATATTGACAAACCATCATTTTCCACCAAAGTTAAAGCCGGTGACCTATGAAGGGAGGCCATAGACTTTCCTGTTGGCCAGCATATCTGCCTGATGTGGGGTTTGGAAAATGCTTGACTTTCTGACTATATTCTCTTCTGGGATTATGGAAAGCTTGTGCAGCCACTTCCGGGTTGGAATGTGTCAGCTTGAGCAACCTGAATCTTCTTCTGGGACAATCACTCACTCACATTTGGCTCAGAAGAAAAAAAAAAAAAAGATCTTTTAGTCTAGGAGAGATAAGAACTGTGTTCTAGCATTTTTGTTTGTGGTGTGTTTGTTTTCTTCGTGTTTGTTTGTTTAGTCAGTTCACAGAAGAGTAGGAAGGTTATCGAAGATGGGCAAAATCACAAACACAAATGTCAAGCAGAATGTCCCCTGTGTTTCAGAGACCATTTTAGTGACACCCTGAAAAACGTAGTGATGTCTCAGTCAGTAAGAAGCTTGTTGTGTGAACATGAGCACTCTAGTTTGATTCCCTACATTCACATAAAAGCCAGCTGTAGCATCATGTGTGTTGCTCATAATCACAGCACTGAGGAAATTTGGAAAGGCTGGGAAATGGTTTTTACAATGAACGTTAGAGAGCATAGGAATTTTAGACAAAAGATATGGACAAGGAAAAGAATTGAATTTTGTAAGAGAGACGTACACCTTAAAAATAGAAATCTCAACTTGTGAGCCAAATCAGAACAAAAGCAATCTCTTTACTACGTTTCTAAAATTGTTTTTCAAAACCGCAATGAAACATGACATGAAATCTATACATTGATATTCCAGAGATATTGAAACAGCTCCACCAAGAACTTAAAACTCGCCAAGAGCCATCATGACCAATTTATAAATAACACAATAATAAAGAAAAATATAACCATTAGAACAGAGAAACAGTGACTGAAATAACAGACTTCTCATCAGATGCCACAGAAGTAATGAACTAAAACAAAAATGTAACACGTATAAAGTGCTCATGGTAAAAAAAAAAAAAAAATTCCAAAATACATAACAACTGGGAGTGCAGAAGTCCACACACACAAGTAAATCTTCTTTAAAAAATATGGATGAGCCCTCTGTTTCCCCAGCAGTCACAATCCCTCAGACTCCCTCAGGCTCCCTCGGCTCCCTCGGGTACAGCGGAGTACCAGCTGTAGCCTCCCTTCTCCTGTCCATGCCTGTGTGGATCTCACAGACCATCCTCTCCTGACCACACAGAAATCAGAATCTACATCTATACCCAGCCCAAACCAAAATTCCTAGATGCCAGCATAAAAAACACAATAATAACCAGGACAACATGTCTCCACGAGAGCCCGCCACCCCACCATAGCAGGCACTGACTATTTCAACATAGCCGATGCACAAGAGAATATCCAAATTATCAAAATCGGAAACAAAAAGGGATACAGAAAATCATAAGGACGTATTTTAAAAACATGTAGTCCACCAAAATGACAAATCTAAAAGAACATGACAGTTTTCTCAGTAGGTACTCCTTATCAAAGTTAAATCAAGATCAGATACACAATTTAAATTTACATATAACCCCTATTGAAAAAGGAGCACTCATTATAACATCCCCCCAATAGCCTAGGGCAAGGACAGTTTTAGTGCAGAATTCTCCCAAACATTCGAAGAAGAGTTAACACCAGTACTCCTCAAACTATTCCAGAAACTAGAAACAGAAGAAACATTACCAGATACATTTATGAGGCCATAGTCAGGATGATACCCAACCCATACAAAGATTCAACAAAGAAAGAAAACTATGGACTGATTTCCCTCATGATCATAGATGTAAAAAAACACTTAATAAAATACTTGCAAACCAAATCCAAGAACACTTCAAGTACACCATCCACCTCGATCAAATAGGCTTCATCCCAGAGACGCAGAAATGGTTCAATATTTTTAAAAAATCATTAAATATAGTCCTCCATATAAACAAACTAAAAGAAAATTCCACATTATTATTCATTAGATGCAAAAAAAAATGTCTTTGACAAACAAACAAACAAACAAACAAAAAAACCAAAGATAATCCAACATCCCTTCATGGTAAAAGTCCTACAGAGATCATCGATACAGGACATATCTAAACAATAAAGGTAATTTACAGGAGGCATCAAATTAAATGCTAAAGAAACTCAAAGCAGTTCCACTGAAATCAGAAATCAGATAAGATTGTCTTCTCTATATATACCTATTCAATATAGTACTTGAAGTTTTATCTAAAGAAATAATACAATTAAAAGAAATCAAGGGGATACAAATTGAAAAGAAAAAAGTCAAAATATCATTGTATGCAAATATGAGAATATACATAAGTGACCCTAAAAATTTTACCAAGGAACTCCTAAGGTTGATAAACTCTCAGTGGAGTGGCTGGATATAAGAATAACTAAAAAAAAAAAATAGTAATAGCCTTCCTATATACAAATGAAAGATGGACTGAGAAAAAAATCAGGGAAACAAAATCTTTCACAATAGCCTCAAATAATATACAATATCTTAAGTAACTCTAACCAAACAAGTGAAAGTCCTGTCTGTTAAGAACTTCAAGTCTTTAAAGAAAGAACTTGAAGAAGATACAATGAAATGGAAAGATCTAAAGATCTCCTAT
The DNA here is from genome assembly GCF_030254825.1 of Meriones unguiculatus. NCBI lineage: Eukaryota > Metazoa > Chordata > Mammalia > Rodentia > Muridae > Meriones > Meriones unguiculatus. The sequence goes on along the minus strand of NC_083366.1, from coordinate 54,896,899 downwards.
GCTAATGTTAATGGATAGACAGGTGGGATTAACATACTAAAAGTGGTCATCCTACCAAAAACAATCTACAGATTCAATGCAATCCCCATCAAAATTCCAACATTTACAGACTTTGAGAGGACAATTCTCAACTGTAAAAAGACAGAACAAAACAAAACAAAAACAGGATAGCTAAAACAATCCTGAACAATAAAAGAACAGCTAGAGGTATCATCATCCTGATTTCAAGCTGTGCTCCAGAGCTATAGTAATAAAAACTGCATAGCACTGTCTTAAAAACAAAAACAAAAAACAAAACAAACAAACAAAAAACAACCAGACACTTTGACCAATGAAATCACACTGAAGACCCAGCCACAAATCTTCAAACCTATTGAACTGGATTTTTGATTAAGAAACCAGTAATTCATGCTGGATAAAAAAGACAGTATCTTCAACAAATGGAGCTGGTCAAAATGGTTATATGAATGTAGAAGAAGGCCCATAGATTCATATATATTTCCCTTCACAAAACTGTTCAAGTACATCAAAGACCTCAACATAAAACCAGATACACTGATCCTGATGGAAGAGAAAGTGGGAAGTGGCTTTGGATGTCTGGCACAGGAGATGACTTCCTGAACAGAATACTGACAGCATAGGCACTGAGATCAACAATTTGTCAACGGGACCTCATGATACTGAAAATCTTCTGTAAGGCAAAGGATACCATCATTCAGACAAAGTGATAGCCTGCAGAATGGTAAATTATTTTTACCAACCGTACATCCAATAGAAACTAATATCCAAAATATATAAAACTCAAGAAACTATATATCAAAACCCCTCAGAATGGCTAAGATCAATAACACAAGCAACCACCCATGCTGGTGAGAAAGTGGAGCAAGTGGAGCTTTTCTCCAGTGTTGGTGGGAATGCAAACTTGTACAGCCACTATGGAAATCAGTATGGCAGTTTCTTAGAAAATTGGAAATCAATCTGCCCCAAGACCCAGCTATACCACTCTTGGGCATATACCCGAAGGATGCTCCATCCTGCCACAAGGACACTTGCTCAGCTATGTTTATTGCAACTTTACTTATAATAGCCAGAAACTGGAGACAATCTAGATGTCCCTCAACTGAAGAATGGATAAAGAAAACATGTTGTCTTTATCCAGTGTTTAAAATAAAAAGAGACGTCATGAAATTTGCAGGCAGATGGATAGAACTAAACAAACAAACAAACAAACAACCCAGACCCCAAAAGACAAATACAGCACGTGTTCATTTAAAAATGGTTATTAGCCATTAAGTAAATGCTAAGCAAGCTTCAATCTGTAGCCTCAGAGGTTAGGCAAGGAGGTGGGTTGTAGCGGGGGACACGTGGACATCCCGGTAAAAGGAAATAGAATACATTCTGAGGGTGGACTAGGGAACGTGGGGAAAGGGGTGCAGTGGCCAGGTTCGTGCAGATGGTATGAAGGAACAGAGTACAGGGAGAGATGGCTGAAATTGGGGGACATTTGGACGGGTGGTTTGGAAGCCTCGTGCAGGGAAAAATTTCTGGGGTAGATGAGAGAGATGCTAGTGAGTACACTTGGAAATGGAGGGCATGAAGTCTGAACTGGCAATCTTTCGTAGCCAGGCAAGGCTCACTTTGGCGGGATTGAGTCATCGTCAACTGAGTAGTTGACTGAAGGGTTCCTGTGGAGATCCCCAACCGATCCAGACCGATGCTAGGACAGAGGGCTGCTCTCTGAAAACTGACAGTGGGCCCCTGTTGCCTAGGGCAGCATCTACACACCTCGCTGAGCAGGGAGAGGTCAACCTGGGGCCTGCATGGAGCCTTCACCCCTACGTTCTAATGCCTTTGCAAGAAGGTACTCTGTAGGCTACTGAAAGAGAATCCTGGACACGAATGCAGCCTCAAATCCTTTGTCTGACAGTCTGTCCCTCTTGCAAGATGTGCGGGGGGCAAAGGTGGGAGTGTCTGGCTAAACTTGAAGCCTACTCCAACAGAGGAAGCCCATGCCGAACACTGCTTGGATGGCTAGTAGCCAAAGACGGGAGAGCCCATAGACCTGGGATGAGTGTCTTGTTCAGTTGTTATCAGAGAGGCTTCCTCTGGCAGCACATGGGAGTGGAAACAGAGATCCATATCCAGCCATTATACAGAGAGAGACTCTAAATTGGAGGTCTCATTGAGGTCCTTGGAGGTCAGGGTACCCTGCCCGAAAGGGGACAAAAGATTGTGGGAGTCAGAGGGTATGCAGGACCCCAGGAGAACACAGACCATCGTATCTACTAAGCAAAGTGTGCATGGCTCTCAGAGTCTGAAGCAGCAAGCATGGTGTACCAGGCCTGCCCCAGATCCTCTACGTACATGTAGTGACTGTTAGCTTGGTGTTTTGTCCAACTCCTAACTCTGGGAATAGGTGTGTCTGACTCACTGTCTGCTCTTGGGACTCTTCATCTCCTAGCCTTTGTATGAGGGCTTTTACTTTGTCTTATTGTATATTGTTTTGTCATGTTTGGTTGTTTGAAAACCTCCTCTTTTCTGAAGGGAGAAGTTAGAGGGAGGGAGTGGGTTCTGGGAGAGAGGGAAGGTGGAAAAGAGCTAGGAGGAGTGGAGGAAGGGGAAACTGTGGTTAGGATGTATTGTATGAGAGAAGAAAATATTTTCAATTAAAAAAATATGGATTAAATAATTATTGGCACTTACACGGCTAATAAAATCAACCAAAGAAGATCTACACTGAAATAAATATTAAAGAGACTTTTACCAGAACAAGGAACACTATATATGTGAAAATATGTAACTAAGAAAAGGAAAAAAGAAAGTATTAAGCAGTGGGTATGAGGCAAAAACAAAGACTGTATAGTTCTGTTACATACAGAGCCTTAAAATGAATGACACCACCACAGAAAAGGAGGAGGAATAGCAGGTTTATTCACTTCCCCACTCTGCACCCTACGTGATGTGGTGTAGTATTTGAAACCACAGTGCAAGCAAGCTTCCGTTAATAACATCAATTTATAATTATCCAATAATAGAGGTAAAATAAATTATACTCAGCTACTAGAGAATAAGACTTTGAAATGAAGCAAGAGTCAAAGATCAGACAGAACTCAATTTAAAAAGTAAAAAAGATACTGCTTTTAAACCCAATTCGGTTGACTTATGGATTAAGCATTAGTGGCCTAAACATTTCTTTTAAAAGGCAGAGATCGTCTTTATCAGAGATAGCATGTATAACCGAACTCTAAGAAAGCTGCTTAAACTATGGAATGCAGCTATATTTAGATATAAAGACAGACATCGATCCCTGGTTATAACTTATGGATACTTTCACTTAACGCTTTGGAACTTTGCTGTTCATTGGTTATGTGACACTGTGGCACGAAATTGGTACTTACTGCCAGTTCCAAATCAAGAATTTATTGGGATAAATTACATATTTGGTCATATTCCCATCCTTGTAGTTACCTCATGTCACTTCAAGGTTATTATTTTGGATAAGCATATTAAAACCACAACATTCCTTTTCGTGTTCCTCACTCATTCTACCCTTATTTGCTTCCCTTCTTAGCACTGTACCTGCTAAGCCCTTGCTAAAACACTGAGCAAAATCCTCAGCTACCCGTTTTTTTAATAGTTGTTGAAATCATACCTTTTTCACACAGATTCTTTCTGCAAAAGTTAACATTAAAATTTCTTTTACCTTTCGAAGAATAAAACCAAACAGGAATCAAAGGGGAAATCAAAGGAGCCGCTCTTGCCACAGACACAGCCAGCCCTGATGAGACCTGATAGGCTAGGGTCTGATAGAAGGGGAGGAGGGCCTACCCTGTCAGTGACTAGGGCAGGAGCATAGGGGGAGAAGAGGGAGGGAGGGATTGGAAGGAAATGAGGGAGGGGGCCACAGCCAGGATAAAAAGCGAATAAATTGTAATAAATGGCAATAATAAAATAAAAAATAACAAGAAAAGAAAAAATAAAAAGAGCCACCTTTGCAGAAAGACAGAGGAAGAAATGTGATTATGTCAAGCACTGGTGGTTTTCAGGCAGCCACTGAAGCACCAGGCTGGGACCCTACAGAAGAGACTATGTCTTCACCTTTAAGTAAAATGATTACAGAGTTGGTGCCAGGAAAGGCTTCCTATATGCCAAAATGTGAGATTTTAAGTAGCAATCAGTTACCACTGGTAAGCAGGTGGAATCACCTATCAGGTGTTAATTCTCTTGCACACTTCTGCCTACTATGTTTGTCACTGGGCAAGAGAGGCAGCGAGGCTCCGATGAAATGAAACTTTTTTTGTTTTTTACAACCTGGTCTTTTCTCAATACTGCAATTTGATTGTGAGATGTGGTGACATAATGATCTTTTTCTGGTGACTGTAATACCCAGATATGATTCAAGAAGGATGCTTTAGTGTTCAGTAATAGAAAATGGATGGAATTCATTCCCAAATCATGCAGTACTATATAAAAAAAAAATAGTTACTCATGCCATCACAGTTTCTTCTCTGTCGAATCTGTCCTGTTACAATGTCAATCCCAGCATTCATAGACTGACTTGCCTCATTCTGAAAGTTTTCATCTGAATGTTTGTCAAATTCTTAAAACAACCGTTGTGGAGAGCTTGTTTGGCTTAGGTGATCTCACCGTGCCTCCTTGACTAAAGTCAAATTAAGCAAGTCACACTGCTTAAATTTCTCTCATATGAAATTTTTATAGTGTTTTCTATAAAGCATTCCAATATAAGCTCCACACTAGCCTCTTTTTGTTTGTTGATTCCTCATATATGGCGTATCTGACCAGTGCCTGCATCCAGTAAATGTGTATAAAAAAAAGCGTAACAGAATGGTTATTCAGAAGATACACAATGGTGGATGCTTTTACTATGGTCTTTTCTGAAGAAAAGCTTGCGTAGCAGTTCCTAAATAATAAAAACCTGACTCTCATATTTTCCTGTGAAAAATAAACAAGTACATAAATGAAATAGGCTAGTTAATGTTTAGTTGGTTTGCTGATCACGTAACTAATCAAGACAAGGAAGTCCCTGAGATTTTTTTATGCCATCAAACAACTTGATCTTGCTGAGAGGTCTTCACACAAAGCACAACTGTTCGCAGATTTATTCAATGACCCATACTTCATAAGGTGGCAGTCCCTCTTTTTAACCCTGGCAATAACTGAGGATCACATTTTCCTCTTCAAGAGTCTATGGTAATAGACCAATCCAAATATTCAAGAAAATTGTCTCATGTCAAAGACATTGATAATCAGAAAAAAAAGTTATCTAATTTCTTTTGTGGAAATGACAAGGCATCGTAAAGGGAACATGTGATTCCAATAGTTGCATACAGACAAACAGACAAACAGACAAGCCTCAAGCCAGTGAGCCCTCCGCTAGAGATATGTAGAGCTAGGCAGGGCACCATCCCGCGCCACGTCCTGCCTGTAGCTGGTCTTGGCTCTCTACTGCAATTTCAGGTTTGCTTTTCCTGAGAGGGCCCTTGAACCGACTTGCTTGTATCTAACATCTTTTATTTTCACACGACTAGCTTTCCTAGCTCCACCGTTTCGGCAAGCATCTCGCTTCAGCTTTTTTCCTACTCAAAAAACAAAAAAGAAAAACAAAAAAATAAAACAAAAACTATCTCCTATGTTTCTTAGCCTTAGAAAGAAAAAAAAAATTTCTATTTCTTACTCCTACTTCACTGGAAGTGATATAAATCACTAACTTGTTTGAATAATAAACAAATAAAATGGTATATAATTTTTCATTCCCGTCCAAGAAAACTGGAATCTTATTACTATGAGTGCTGAGCTATAATCTAATATTAACAATATATACTGAACAACCTCAGCTTTCTCAATCTGTTTGCATTTGTAATGTAATATTTCTTCAGAATTATTCTTTTAAAACAGTCAAACTTGTCTGTATCACCATGTGGTGATGTGTGGCTCTATTTTGTAAAGATAATGAAATGCTGGATGGATTCTCAGCTAACATCCTTGGGCCCAGTAATGTATTTACTGCCTCTCCCTCTGTAAGAGACTATGGCATGTAGCAAACCAGCTTTTCTATTATTGTATTTGTACAAGTGATAGGAAGTAAAGGTTAACGTTTGAAACATACTAGATAGTCACAAACCACAAAGACTTTAAAACAACTCTTTCCTAGGAAGCTAGGGGAAAAGAAACAACAGAAATGAACTGTAGTGGGATCTTTACAAGGCATTGCCAGCAGGGAACCCAACTACAGAGCCGGACTTGCTCATTCCAGAGCGATCAAAACTTTTGGAGAGTCTGATTCCATGTTTGAATTCTCTTACACATTTAAACACAGACAAACGTTGGGGGTGGGGGATGAGCCTCCATGTTACAATTCTCATAGCAAAGCCTCAGGAATGGTAACATCAACATTCCCTTGCAAAGTAGCCAAGTACTTTTGACCTTTACAATAAGAAAGAATCCTATTGGCTAATCAACGGTGCTCAGGACTAGGGCCTAGAGAAACGATTACGGCTAAGCAGCTGCATGAGTTCTACTGATGGAGGATACAAAATATCTTTCATAAGGATGAGTTCTGTTCAATGAGAGACAAAGGCTAGGATTAGGGCCTAAACAATTCTCAGGATTGGGGGAGTGGGTGTAACTCAGGTGGAGGCTGCCTGCTAATAGAATAGCAAAAGATTAGCAGGCTGCTTGACCACACCTCCAGCATTCCAGGCAAATGGGTGTCCTTCTTCCTTCCACTGAAAAAAAGGCAAGCCTGAGAGCTTAACAATACTCGTCTCTCCAATGCTTATTCTAAACAGTGTTTCCTATAATTAACCGTGAGCATAAATATAGTGATAGTACATTTCTGGAATGAGTGCCCGGATAACAGAATTAGTGTCTCTTATTTCTCCATCTGCATCTTGCGCTTGAGTGTACTGTGACTGGCATGCATATCTATATAAGACCTAGTTGCCTTAGGTGCTTCTGTTCTGGCTTATGAATGACAAAACATTTAGGCAAGTAGATGATGGGATGGGTATATGTAGAAACTAGAGTACTCTTAAAAACAGAGGAGGCATGTGTTCTTACCGGAAAATCTACAGATGAGAGCCTGGCTGAATTCAGCCGCTGTTGAGGACTGCTTGTTGTCCTGTTGGAGTCAAGATCCAAACACTCAGAGACAGCAGTGTTGCGAGGAAAAAGTTGTTATTACGGCAAGGCCAACTTGTTCTTTATGGGAGAAGGAGTAAAGCGGCTTCTAAGCTGTGGCAGAGGAATTCTTACCTGGGTCCTTTATGACCTTTGCAAGCAAACAAAACAAAAGCAGATCTTTCGCAGTTTAGCATAAACATTGTTACAAGTTTTCAGAAAGCCTCATTTTTTTCAAGTCAAGTCACCTGGTTCTGTGGTCTTTTTTGATCTGTTGGTTTGAAAACCAGAATGCATAATAGGAACATAGATCTCATTTTATCTAAGAAGTACAAGTACAAAAATCAAGACACTGGAAATGAATCTGTAAGCTGAACAACAGGAAGAATAAAGGCCCTGTTATTATTTAACTCACATTAAAAACAATAGTGGAGGCAGAGATGGAGGAGTCAGCTTCAAACACTGCTCATCTTAAATACGCTGGAAGATTCACAAGGATTTCTTTCAAATAATAGACCCCTATCACTGAGGTATCTGACAAAATGAGCCTTAGTCACAAGGATACAGGCAGCCTACCAACCCCTACCTCTGTGTTTGTGTGTGCGTGTGCATGTGGGTGCTGTGTGCATGCACATGTGTGTGTATGAATGTATGTATGTGTATATGGATGCATATGTATGTATATGAGTGTTGTGTGTATGAATGTATGTATGTGTATGTATGTGTATATGGATGCGTATGTATGTATATGAGTGTTGTGTGTATGAATGTGTATGTATGTTTATTTGCATGTGTGAGTGGACATTGCAGAGACCCCTGGCTCCCAGTCCATTGTCAATTATTTCAATAAAATTTTTGGTGATTTATAGTGCTGAAAATATTATTACATTCGATTTTTATAAATGTTGTTATTACCTTTATGTGTATGTGTATGCATGTGAAATATTTCACTATTTCAACCAAGCTTTTTAGTATGAAATGGCAAAGAAGGGATACCTGTGATTACTATTTGCTACTTTTGCAAGAATGGTTGGAAGGTTTTTATTTCTGACCATTCTGATAGATTATGTCCGTTCTGCCCATACAAATATTTGCTAGGCTCCTAGTGCTAGAACTGAACTTTGAATTGAACTAGAGTTGAAAAAAACTCTTTTTTTTTTTTTTTTTTTGCTAGCTAGCCTCCCACTTATTCAGATAACAGTCAGGCTGTCCTACTGTAACAATGCGGATTCTTCTACTGAGTAGGCGTCTTCTGCTTCAGAACCCTCTGTTCCTTTGAATGACAGTCACCATTAAAAGGTCAAGCCAAGAACATGTAAAACATTCTGGCAAATGTACAACGCAGCACAGGGGCTTACAGGGAGATTCTCTGTAGAATCATGAAGATCTAGGTGTGGGAAGAGTTTAGACGTTCACATGTTTTAGAATAAAGTCCAAAAGAAAAAAAAAAAGCCTCTACAAACTACCTGCAGTGGACATTTTGGATTATTTTATATCAAGAAACATTCTCAAAAGTCTCCTTGGGCTTTGTTTCCAGCTGTAATTTGGATCTGAAATGGAGTATTTTTTATTTTATTTTATTTATTTATTTTTTATTTTTTGGAAGGGCCTGGTAGAATCTGTAAACAGTAGAGGATTAGGAAGAAGTTAGGTCACAAGGGCATGCCTTTGTAGGGACATTGAGTTCATTTCTCTCCTGGTTATTTATTTTATTTTATTTCATTTCATTTTTCTTCTGGGCTGCCATGAGGTTCACAGCTTTGCTCCATCATATGCTCCTCTCATGATGGACAACATTATCAGAGCGACAAGGAACCCTGGATGAAAACCACTGAAACTGTGAACTAAAATACCCCCCCTTTGTAAGTTGATTATTTCAGATATTTTGTTACAGCGATGGAAAACTGACTAACAAATTCTTCAGTACTAAAAACAGTATATGCTTAGTCATGCATTCAGCATGTATTGTAGGAATGCCTCAACTATATCTTTTTAACTGTCTTCCCTGTAAACACCAAGGCAAATTCTATCATTTAAATTCTTGACAAAAATCCTAGATTTTTCTCAGAATAAGAGCTAGTGCCCGTGATTAATTTTGAGGCCTCGTTCTGTAATATGTTGGTAACACCCGTGCACAGCTCACCCCTGCTCCATGGGGCTATTTTGCCTCTTCAGTTTTCTCATGGCAGACCTGAGGTCACCGCGCTGGGGTCCTAATTCTCCAAACCTCAGAGACAGTCCTCTGAGGTTTGCTCCGCTGAGCTACGCCGTTTGTGATAAACCATTTTGTTGTTATTCCTCTCTTCAGTGTTCTGTATCAGAGATTTATATGTGACCTAGATCTTACAATTAATTACTTTCCAGTGGTCTTTTATGTCATATGCAGATGCTGAAGAAGACAATGCAAAATGAAATCAAATCTGGAGCACTAAGTGACACAGCATCCAAATATCCTTTTGAGCCCTGAATTTCTGTCTTTAATGTGGTGTTCAGGTCACTTCCTAAATTAAAGAACAACATGACAGTGTCTATCAGGAGCGAGTAAAAATCAGATATACAAAGAAGTGGAATGCATGTCTCCCGTGCTTTTTAGTGAGACCCACAAAAACCTATAAAAGATAAGATGGGTTTAAGCAAACTCGCGTAGCTATTTTTGTTGACTTAGTTTTTGGTGCTAAGGAAGGTCTAATCACACGCGCATGCCTTGGCCAGATCCCCAGCCAAAGTGGTCTCCGTTAACAACAATGTCAGCTTTGTGCCCTGGTCAGAAGAGCTGCAGGTTTGAGACAGGAACTATAAATAACCGATCGTTTTGCAGACGTCATAAAACAACTGTTGGCTAACCCAGGGGTAGCGGTTACGAAGTGCCTGCCATTTTAAACCTCCGTCCTCTCTCCCCCGATGCTCCCTGGGGCGGGAGATGGTGGGCTCTCAGGACATGGGTTTGCTGCAGGCCCATGGCGCAGCAGACGTTTTATGTTCCACCTATTTCCTGATCCAAGGAGAGGTTCCAAACCCATTTGCATCAGCGTTTGCAGATGCTCTCCTCCTCCAAATGTCTTTTTAAGTATTTAGGCACAGCAGTCTGGCTCTTCCACTGGGTAGTGATCTCCTCTTCTGGTTCCAGGTATACTTCCGAGCTCCAAAAGACAAGATCTTCCAAGGATTTGACATTGAAAAAGAAACCAAAAAGAGTGCGTCCTACGTAGAGGCGCGTGATCTCCAGAGGATCAGCAAAGGGAAGGGAGGCCGATCGCTCCGTCTAGTTCACACCGTGGGTTTGTGAGGCAGGAGCACTTGGATGAGGTTCCTGGGAGTGTGTCAGGACAGGAAATCTGTTGCTGATTGGAGGAAGTTATCTTTGTCTCTATCATTAGGCCACCAGGAGTGCTTGAACCTCAGCTGCACACAGCGGGAGGCCCAGCTCTCTGAAGAGGCAGATGGAGCTAGGGAGGAAACTCAGAGGCAGAGGCTTCAGCCCTACTTGGAACTGTCCCCTTTCCTCCTTTGTCATACAGCCCAAGAGGGGCTGAGCTTGCCCAGCCTTTCCTGCTATTAGGAGCACACAGGCCCTTGCCAAGAGAAGCTACATGCTCTTCTAGGCATGTCCCTCCAACCCTGTGTCTCAAACCCTGGAAGAGGGTTATTGGTGTGAACTTTAAGGACAATGTCAGTTGATGAAAATTAAACTTTTTTTTTAAGAGGAAAGAAAAAAAAATTCCCCCCCTTTTCTTTCTCCTGTGTACTTCCTGCTGGTAAAAAACAACGCAAATGGCTGCCAAGGATAAGGTGGGTTATATTTCTCAGCATTTCTCCTCTTCTTGAGTGGAACCAATTTATTTTGTGTTGAATGAGGGTGCTCATAAGCCAAAAGGTAGCCTTGGGACCGGATTGAGATGTGAAGGGAAATTGAAACACAGTAAAACCCCATGTCTGATGGCTCGCACCAGATCCGTAATCACAGGGAGGATGTTCCCAGATAGACAGGTGCAGGCAATTACACAACACATCGCCAATCTTTCAGTCCCTTTGCCATTTCCAAGAGAGCTTGGATGAGGCTCTGCTTAGCAGACAAACCTTTCAGGACAGGATGGGGAACGAAGAGCTTCTAGCCCACTGTCTCAGTAAAAATTAAAACTGAACTGCATGGGTTTTTTCCTTTGTGTGTGTGTAGGCCAGAGGTCCACACTGTGTACAATCAGTGTTGCTCTGTGTTATGACATGGTGTCTCTCACTGAACCTGTAGGTCTCCACCTGCCTCCACCTTGCCAGCACTGAAGTCACTCATGTGTCACAACACCTAACCACCTAAGGTTTTGCATGAGTGCTGGGAGTCATGCTTAAATGACAAGCGCTTTACCAAGCAAGCTCGTCTCTAGCTGCTGAAATCTGTGCTTTTAGCTGAATGTGAAACATCTCTTATGCCTGACCTGTCTAGTTATCTTCTGCCACAGTATTGGATGGATTAATACATGATGAATTAGTTCAAAATTAAAATTGGGTCCTAAAAATTTTCAACTTGGGAATTTCCTGGACTATGGATTTTTATCAACAAAGTACGACAGGTAATATGCTAATCTGCTGATCAACTAGTCATGAAATGGGATGTTTAAGGCAATAAAGACATTCATTTACTACTTGCCTGCTGCTCTGTTTCTGCCTCTTGACTTAATTCCTGAGGTAGATGTCATCTCTGCTTTACAGGAGAGAATGTTTAGAGAGTCAGGAAAGTTTCTTGATACCCCAGAGCTAGGAGGGGTGCTGTCTGGGTGTAGGTAGTGCTTGATAACTCTCACTGGTTTATGTGGATGGCTGAACTGCGTGTTCGCTGAGCATCAAAAGGCTAGACGGATCTCAGTTGACCTGGATTCCTTGTGGAGCTGGTTCTCTCCTTCCACCTGCAGGTAGGTTCTTTGGACTGAAATCAGGTCATCAGGGTTGTTCTAGAAAAGCCTTTACCCATTACGCCCTCTTCCTGGCCCTATAAAATATTTTTTTTAAGTGAAAACAGAGAAGATAATAAGAATATAAGGACTCTGCTTTGCCTCTGGCATTAGCCTGTTCTGAGTCGTTAAAGAGACTGTGTAAACCTCTCTGGGCCGCAGTTTCTCCACATCCAAAGTCAAAGTTTTAAAAAGATGATTTCTTGGTACCTCTGTATTCTATTTATATAGGACTATTTTGTGTGGAAAATTAAATATAAATATTTACCTAATTATAAAGGCAAAATGATGTCTGTGACTTTATTTTTACCTATTTGCTAATGTTCATTAAACAAAGAGGAATGAAAATGGATTTCAATAAGCAAGATACTAAAAATAACCAGCTGTAAGGAAAGTATCCTCATTGAGGATATTCAACAACAGGATAGGCTACAAAGAGCCATTACATTATTTTCTTCCTTGGAAATGTTTTTAAATTTATGTGCATGCATGTGTGCCTTTTATGTAAATCAGGTGCATTCAGTTCTCAGAAAAGGTCAGAGGGCGTTAGATCTTCTGGAACTAGAGTTGCAGGTGGCTGTGAGCTGCCTGATGTGTGTGCTGGGAACTGAACCTGAGTTCTTTGCAAGAGCAGTGTGAGCTCTGAACTGCTGAACCATCTTTCCAGCCTATTCCTGGAAACTTTTTATACGAGTAACATTAATCACTTACTCATTTGTTCTTTTTTTTTAAATGACTTTTAGATTGCATTTCTTTATCCATCTGTTTATCTGTGTTTTGCTTCTGTATGTACATGCATATGCCACAGTACGTGTGTGGAAGCCGAAGAGGATTTGGAAGAAACAGTTCCCCTTACTGTATGAACTCCTAGGATTATTGAAATCCGACTGGCATGCTTGTTGGCAGGGGTGTTAACCATTCAAATCATCTCCTGCCCCATGTCTGTTATGTTCCTAAACATACAAGTTATTCATGCTACAATAAGCAATGAAGTCTTGGTCATAGACAAGAAGCAGAAACCTAAGCTCTTGATGGATCATCACTGTAGATGTAGAGTGATGTCAGAAGGTAGCAGGACTTTAGGAAGCGTTATAATCAGTGATAAGCTAGGGAGCCAAGACCTACACAAAGTTCTAGATGACGGTAAGTGTAAGAGGTGTTGTAGGATGTTAGATGACAGCAGTTATAAATAAGTAGTGAGTTTAGTGCCCAAGTGAGGAGATCAGGCCCTAACCGTGGAGGCAGAAGAAGACAGTGCTCAACTAGCTCACGCCAAGAAAATGGACAGGTACAGAACAACAAGAGCATACTTAAGGAGGGTGGCCAGGAGACCTAGTTCCTAGTGGAAAGGCTGGTTAAGGAAGTTATCACCTCTGTACATGCTTAGGTCATTTATAGAGGTAGATTCTGGTGGCCAGAACAGTCCCAGGAAGCCACCCCTACGGGTTTGTATCTCACTCACAAATGCTCCATTCTTTCCGTGCCTGTTTGCGGAGGAGGATGCCTTGGCAAGAAAAAATAAATAAATGTGGATTCAGACAACAAGCTAGAGGGAGCATTGTTGAAGGGGATGGATGAAAATCAGTGTTTCCATGTGCATTATAGCTTATTCCCGGGGAAGATGGCCAACTCTGTGTCTGCTGACTGGGAAATCTTCCTTCTGGGAGACTGAGATTCATGGCTAACGACTTGGGGCTTAGAGCAAGCGTCCTCTTTGGTTGTAGATCTCCAGAAAGAATGCACACCAGGAAAGAGACAACATATCCCTGAACTGTTTGCCACCTGTTAGCTTACATCTCTCATGCAGAATTAAGTAAGGTAATGAGTTAGGACCTGCTTGAGTACAGTGCTTGTGGTAATACATTTTGAGATTTAGGGAAAGTAGAGTATGTTTTCAATTTCCTGTATAAGTTTTATCTGATAATCTTACCTGGATGCCTACTTATAAATAATCAGGCTAAAATAGTGTCTTTGCCCAACAAGATGATCTCAAGGAGACAGCATCTGGAAGATGAATCGATAACTTTCCTCAGGTCCCCATCATCACCTCTCCTAACATGTGCTAATCTACAGATGGGGGAGTGACTTAAAATGACATAATGGTTATCAACCAATTTCTATACATACCATAGACAACTGTTGATGTATGGGAATTTCTTTCTCATTTGTACTTTGATGGCTTATAAACTCCATGAGAGTTAGGCTCATAACTAATGTCCCCATTCAGAGTTTGCAAATGCATAGACTTGAATGAAAACTTCATAGCATTTGTTGGACAGAATCATGAATAAATCATCCCAATGGAAATAGTTTTAGTCGGCTCTAGAAGATTCCTATATATTTTGCCCCTCAAAATTATTGCCACAGGAACAGGTAATTAAAATGTGGTACATATACAAAATGAGATATTATTCAGCTATAAAAACCAAATGTAACCATGAAATGGACAGGTAAATGGATGAACCTATAAAAGATTATATCAACTGAGGTGACCCAAACCCAGAAAAATAAACAAGGCATACTCTTTCTCATCTGTGATTCCAACTCCAAATCTTCAGCTGTGAATATATAATATAAATTAATCTCAGAAACCAGGGAAGTATAAATAGGCCGTAGATGGGGTGGGGGCTTAAAAGAGGAATAGTAAGAAACAAGCGATATAAATGAGAATTGAGAAAAAAAAAGTGAGGCTCCAAGTGGAGAGGAGGAAAAGAAGTCAATATGGAAGAAGAAAGAAGAACAAGGGACAAATAACACTTTTTTAAATCAAAGATTCATATAATTTTATATTTACCAAAGACTATATAAAATACACATAAGTATATACCCACACATACACACACACATTAAATGAAGGAAGTTATGCTACTTGGGCTGACAATGCTCCTCACAGGAAGCATAGACTAATGAAAACCCCCATAAAAGGCAGAAGAGACCTCCTTTTGAATGTTAGTTATGGTAGCCCAAGTGACTCCCAAGACAATGTAGAGTATGGCTGTTGGCCTTAGTTGCCTCACAGAGACAGCAAACCCTTAGGACAAAGGACACAGGTGATTCAAGTTAGATTGAACCTGAACTTCTCCGTCCTGCTTTTTAGCTTCCATGAAACCAGAAACTACTATGCAAGTTGCCAAAGGAGGGCAACAACATTTCCACCGAGCTTCAAGTCTATGAACCACAATCATGACTGGCGAGGCAAGGTATCTGTAAAAGTGTGTTAAGTGGCGCATGCATGTTGGTGGCAAGCAAGAGCTCTCTAACTGAACTTAAGGCACACTTACTCAACATGAGGGCAGTCACGTTTCCTACCCGAAACCTAGCCAAACTCCAGGGGTAGTAAGGTCACAGACTATAGAAAACAAACCCATTACCACCACTGTTCTGTATGGGATAATCCCTTAATATGTTCTAATCCTTATCCTTGAGCACAAAGAGAAGTGTAGTCGCCACCCCTCATGCATCTGTGACTCAGGGGACATCACAAAGAAGGGGCGGAAAGATTGTCAGAGCCATAAAAAGACTGGAACAATGGCAATGGACATCATGATCAAATGGAAGCGGGAGATTTTCCCAGGGTCCTGCTCCTAGACAGCAAACAGTAAATAAGCAGTGATTACTGGGAGAGGAAGGATTCATCTTTCTCGGAGATTAGGCACGTGCTTGGTTATCCAGTGCTATGTAGTCAACCATGAGATCATATAAACACAAACAGCAAAAATGGACTCTGTGAAATTTATATGATTTTAATGTGCACATATGTACAAATATGGAATTATATGTAACAACAATAATAAAATAAAAAGAGGCTATCAGCTGTTGAGTGGCGGTATGAATCAGGAAGAGTTAAAGGGAGGATACCTAGAAGGATGTAAGGGAGAAAAGGGAAGAGGAGATGTGTTGTCATTCTATTTTAGTTAAAAATTTACTAAACATTTTTAAAGAGAAAAAAATGATGCATTGAAAAACCTTTTAACTGTATTTCCATAGAATAGCACATAATTAGTATGATTAGTGAAAACAACACATAATTTAATAGAATTACACTTAAGACATCTATCACTCTGACACTATGTATTACTCAGTTTTAAACCAAATGTTCTATGCCCATCATTATAAAAAAATTAAAAAAAAATGTGTGGAGGAAGAATTCTGACTTCATTTCATAGCACTCAAAAACAAGAGGTAAATGACGTTTTTTTAAAGAGAAAACGTGCATTTTCAAATGTCATTTAATTTTTTTCATCTCTGTATCAACAAATGAATTTATTCATTTACAGCTCATTTCTTTCCATCACCTGTGCTATAATAGTTTAAAAACTATTTAGCTGACATAGCTCAAATGAAATGATTACTTTTTCTTTCCCAGTGACATTTAATTTATCACAAAAGATACTCAAGTATATGTATTCATATTAACCAAACAAGCAAAATATCAGTAGACAGTTATGGTTATATTATGTAGATCTTTAAATGACAGAAATAAGAGAAATATGCAAGGATAAAAAATATTTTGCTTCACTTTATAATCAGTTTCAGCCTATTGATCATTACTCAAAGACTGATTCCTTAAGTCCATAAAAGTAGCACTTCTGTGGTCTGACTTATGGACTAAACCACTTGGCTAAGTTACACACATACACACACACACATGGGTTAGTGGATACATTGTATACACGTACAGTCACCTTTCTTGCACTTTCCAGAGCAAGTGATACCCTCTCTAGACTTCTTTCATTGTTACACTCCTTGTAAGAAAAATACAGTCCATAACAATTTAGCAACTACTTGGTAAATGCTACCATAAATTGCAATTGATCCAAATAACATATAAAATATAGTGTTCAAGGAAAAGGAGATATTCCACAACACGAAGCCTGCAGGAGAACGAGAGAACTGAAGCTACACTTTAGTGTGAAATGTGATGACATAAGCCTATAATCCCAGCACTTGGGAGGCTGAACTAGGAAGATCATGAGTTGAAAGCTACCCTGTGATACTCAGTGAATTCCAGGCCAGTATCAACCATCTACCATAGCCCTGAGTCAAGAAGAATAAATGTACAACCCTTAATAATATGGTTAAGTAATATATTTGTCAATATAAACTCAACAAAATATGACTTGATATGTTAATATGGAACTAATATATGTTTACAATACATAACAGAATGAGATTGGTAAGTTTTCTATCTTTTGGAGACCTGTAGGTTTACAGAATTCTAAAGAAACTCAGCTGAAGCTTTGATGATGAAAATGAAGGCTGGGGAGGAATTATCAACAATGATCCTTGGTTTTACGTCCTATGCTACCAATGTTTAGACTGTGCAGTATTTATCGTTCTGTGCTGTCCCATTCCACACAATGTAACTCTCAGTTTTCATTCTGGTTGCTGCTGCTGTGAAGAAATATCCCGATAAAGGCAACTTAAGGGAGAAAAAGTTGAGTTGTGGTTTGTTGCTTGTTTGTTTATTTTGTTGTGATTTCGGCTTGCCCTTAAGGAATTCATTGAGTCATGACTCTGGGAGACATGATGGTAGCAGGCGGGGAAGGCAGGGTGGTAAGAGCAGGAAACTGGCTGGTCACATGGCAGCCACATTCAGGAAGCTGAGCATGAACAGGAAATGCGGCCCAGCCATGAAGACTTCAGCTCACCCCAGGGACCAGCTTCCTTCAGTGATGCTCTGTGTCCTTAAGATTCCAAATAGCTCTATCAGCTTGGACCAAGGGAGCTCATGGGGAATATTTCATACTCAAACCACAGCAGTAATTAAAGACACTGACATTTGATTGCATTTGACAGAAATCTATCAGTTCATTTACTTGTTGGAGGAATCATAAGGTTTTACAAATAAGAGTGAGAACCACAAGAGATTTCTCAGTGACTCTTGTAAAAGTACTAGAATTAAGACAAATGGCTCTAAGTCCATGCTCACTGTTGTTCTCATTAAGTCATGTTCTAAAGCCATTAATATTTGGTCATGATAACTGAGGTTCACAAGTAAAACTACTATGGTCTACTGTAAATTACTTACTAAGATATCACGTTTAAGTTAATGACAAAATATGTGATAATATCTTCAAGAACCCAGTGAAGTAAAAACACTTGAACACTTTATTTTCCTAAAATAATTGCAGCTTTAATTTCAAAATTCTCCCCAAGACAATGCTAAGAATTGTTTGGAAAGTAGTAGTGCTGTGTATTTATTTTGCTTTGCCTCATATTTTTCTGTAGGAGAGCCAGATATGACCCCAGTCAAATATGACTGAGACTAAAATGGAGAAGCGCCAATCATGGGGCCAGCACAGCATGAAATCAGAAGCTCAGAACTGTGCATGAACTTACTAATGACACCTGGATAAAACAAAGAGCTGAAGATGCAATCTCGTGGCTTGGGAGGGACCAGGCATGACACCCCTGAAGAAATAATTCCCAGTAGCACAGAACTTTATTTTCACGCATTTCTCAGTGACTCTGCCAAACTGTACAAGTGGATGGAAGAAAGGATCGGCTTGTTTGGAAGCTTTTATAGAAAGATAAAATCCAAGGAAAATAAACAAACTGAAAAAAAAAAACAAAACAAAACAGTAACCTAGAAACTCACACCTGATGAAACACCATTGTCCTGGGTGTAGTATGAGGCCAAGTTTCTGCACCTGCTGATATGCCAGATGAGAACAATATACATGCACTTATTTTCCCTCTGGGGCCTCGGTACTTCAAGAAACTGAAGAAGTGATGAGCACTGCAGAGAAAACAATTCAAAATCACAACTCCAGAATCAAGGTTCTAGCATGATGTCTCATTGGTACAAACTTCACTCTGTGTATCAAGGAAGTGGAGCAGCATTTAAAAAAAAAAAAATTAAGTTAGTAAATGTTTGGCCATTTGGGAAATCTGTGAATTCTCCCTTCCTATTTTTTTCTCCTATTATATTCCATTCTCTTAAAATTTAAAAAAAAAATTAAATGCAACATTAGGCAGAAAATTGAATGTTTTGTTCAGTTGTTGTTTCTAATTGTTACACTTCAACAGACAAAGCAGAAAGCCGCAGAAGAGCTCTTACCATGGGGCTGGGGAAGCTCATCAGCCTCTGGGTAAATGTCAGGGACCAGGGTCCACTGGTGAAAAGATGCAAATGAGGATGTTGCTCTTGAGTTTCGTGCACAAGGCCTTACATGCACCTGAGGGTGACAGCAGCGCGCGCGCGGGCGTGTGTGTGTGTGTGTGTGTGTGTGTGTGTGTGTGTGTGTGTGTGAAAACCATCTCAACGGGAGACTTTCATGAATAGCAGGCTATGGCAAGCTGTCACATGCAGGGACAAAAGAAACGTTTTGCAGTACTGATATGTAGGAACTGCTTTAAGCTGAACGTTGAGAAGAAATTCAGAGGCCAGAGAATCTAGGTAAAAGACTCACAAAAAGTGGCAGTGAGTATGTTGAGACTAGGGTACGTCAAAAGTCACCAGAACAAGGATAAACTGAAAACTCAGCTCAGTCCTGACTCCATTGACCAGAATTTAGTCCTCAGGACTCAGGTTGGGGAACACACAATGACCTGTAACTCTAAGTTCAAGCAAATGTGATAGCTTCTTCTGGCCTTCCTGGCAGCCTCATGTACATACATAGACACACACACACACACACACACACACACACACAAATAAAAATGAAATTTTAAAACTTTAAACGTATAGTGTAAAAATGAGGCTGATTCTTAAAACTTGAGGGGAAAAAAATCTAGCCAACTATCTACAAGAGAGATTATGTTGTAGGAGAAAGAAATGTTTCTTAAATAGGAAAGTTAGATGTGCTACCTAGGCCAGCTTATGATAACACAGTGTAAAAAGGAGCACTTTCAATCATGTCACACGCAGAAGAAAAGCAAAGATCTGAGAGGGGCCTCTGTTAGAAAATGTGTAAGCCAAGAGATCCAGGAGTGCTAAAAATGCTGAAAGAAAATTCCAGCCAATGGTAACACCAGAATTTTCTTGACCGTTGCCATGGCTGTTTTTATTAGAACTGACCTAGAATTTGACATCTTTGAATATATCTTGTGAAATGATAGGGAAAACCCAATCTTTTTTTTTTCCAAATAAAAGCAAAGGTGTTTGTGATTTATAAACATCTTAAAGAAAAATATTTCTACAGAAAGATAAAGACAAGAGCCATAAAGTTGCAAGCAAAGACAAAGGAATGTCAGACCAGCCAAAATCTCAACGTGGTTGGGGGAGGGGCTCACGGGGTTGCAGTCCTGTCGGAAGTGCGAAGGATGGTTGGAGACTGAGTTTTCTTCAGGGGTGGGGGCCCTGAGAGATGCCTATTTTTCTGAGTAGATTGCTCTACACATTTGCACGTACAGCGGCATAAGTGGGTTTAGTAGTGATTTTTGGAGGTGGAAGGTGGTTGTTCTATTTATTGATTGATTTTAAAGAGCACAGGAAGTTAGGGAGAAGTGGGTGGGAGGAAGGAAGGTAAAGGAGGGTGGATTTCACCGGAATGTGTTGCATGCATGTATGAACTTAACAGGCTCTGAAAAAAAGAATGAATTGGTTGTGTTCTCAAATAGGATCCATAGAAGCACACGAACTTTGTAATCTGAGAAACTGTTACAGTCCTCTTAACCCGAAAATGTCAGTAAGAGCAGCCACAGGCCCCTTGTCTGTATGCATGCTTGCTGCTCTTTTCCTGATGCCACTTTCTTTGGAGGTGAAGATGCTGTTAAGGAAGCCATGTATTCACACTGCCTGTGGGAAACCGTGGGCCGGTGTGCTTCTGGTAGGAATCATCAGAATGTCTGCCCTCGTCAAGGCATGAGGTGCTACTGCTAAGAGTCAGAAAGAGTGTGAGAGTGTGAAGAATGATACATAAATTACAAACTGCAGTCAATACTTATGGTGGTATTTGCCTCTACATATGATGCTCAGGTTTCAGTGAACAACCAATTTCCCTTGAGTAGAAATGCAGCCATCTTCCCAGAGTCCCTCTGCATTTTCAACAACACTTTATCTTGGAACCCATCGAGCGCTCTATGACTTCCCTGGAGCCCTGGAGCTGCAGTTTTTACTATGTTGATATTGGTCAGGAGCCAACTGTGCTCACATTCTCACAGGTGGCATGGCCCATAAATTATTCGGGGAATGAAAGACAAGTGGCAATTGAAGGAGACAGCAAATGCTAATGCTGGGCCTACCTTAAAGGTGCCCCAGCATTGGGCATGAGGATCATACTCCATTTTAGATTCATCAAAAGATGGAAAGGCGTTTTTGAGATGCCCTTCGGAAAACAATGCAGGTTCTGAAAATATTTTCCTTTTGTGTCATCCAGTTCAGGCCAGGACAACTGTGTAGAGCAGAAATCAGATCGTGTAAAATGCTAGTGGAAACTCAGTGAGTGAGAGAGGTTAGTTGTACTCCGGAGTATAGAGTAGACATTTCCACAGATGCAGATGTGGGGGGATCATGAAGAAAGAAGTGATGCCAAATGGCTTTGGAATCTGCCTAGGATTCCCATGGCAGATGCTACTAGGAGTTTTTCTTCACTTAATACAAGATATGTATATGTAAACCTATCTCCAATTGTATTCTTTTGGGAATGGGAGGGCTGGATTCTTTGAAGCTTAATATCTTTGCTCCCTAGGTATGTGATGAAAGTCTGAAGGTAGTATTGACCACCATGATTTCTGATCCTTCCTCTGCATTCATAATACAAGCAAATAAACAAACCCTTTCCTATCTCCCCGTGTTTGTCGTGGAGATGCTCAAAAGATTTTTCTATCTCCCGGTTAGACATAATTGCAAAGGATGGTTTGTGGACAGGCAAGTGATTCCTGTGAGCAGATTTCTGAGATGATGGGACAAGACTGCTGTTTCCTGCTACAGTTGCTCCCCAGAGGGGATGGGGGCCTCCAGGTGGTGCTCTGTCTGCCACACACAGAGACTACGTGGAGAACAGTGCCAAACTAAGCCAACTAGTGGAGACAGCGGCTGACGGCTTACGGCTGAGCCACTGGAGTCAGCGCCTTCAAAGAGCTGCTTCAGGTTTCCCAGGTAAAATCCACCCTGCTTTCATTTTATTGGGTCTAGTTTAAAACAGAATCACTTTCAATCAAAAAACCAATCCTCACTACTGTAAATACCTTTTTCAGAATATGAGACGGGGTGTGTGTCTGAGAGAGAGCTAACAACAGGCCCTTTAAGGCTGAGGTAATTCTCAAAGTGCTGCTGAAGGCAGAGATAGCCATGGCTCTTGAAAATGGACCCACACGTAATGCACAAAGCAAGCAAGAACAGTGTCTAAGAAGACATATCCACACAGTAAAACTGTCTCTAGAGGGCACAGTGCCATCTGAGTCCACAGTGTGTCCTGCAGCTCAGCCCCCCACCTCTCCCATAGTGCCCTATAACTGTGTGCATGGACTATTTTTCAAATTGTGTGATCAAAGGTAGTTCGAATAAATCAAAAGCTGCTATCTGATGGGCAATGTCTCAGGTATGCAGTTCCCTCTGTTACTTGGGAGTGATGTTCACAAGTGGTTCAGGAGTGGCTGACAGCATTTCTTACCCCACTCTTTGAAACAACTGTTCTTTGCCAAAATCTTGAAGGTCTATAATTAACAAGAAAAAGCAGAAATTGACATCCAGCTGTACTGCTTTCTCCATCTAAATAATATAATGGCAAATGTATTTATGTAACAGTTATGTCATTGTCAACAAAGACAGCAAACATAATAAAAAGTTATTCATGTCACAGAAAATATTTGGTCAGGATCAAGTATGATATATGTTTCAAAGATAAGACATGTTTTAAAATACCATAGAATATTTTTAAATATTGTAAGAAAATATTTTCTACTCAGTGGTTAAAAAGTCAGTGAGAATTCTAAAGTGCTACATTGAAATAAAATAATTCTACAAATCTCAAAGAGGGAACTGGGACAACAATGTGGAAAAATACTGAGCCCAATATAGTTTAGAAACCAAGACAGTAGACTAACATAGATAAAATTATGTATAGTATCATAGTAATAATTTTTTGCTTTTATGAAAAATAGATTTTTTTCATACAGTATATTCTGAGTTCAGTTTCCCCTTCCCTAAGTCCCCCATGATCCTCCTCCTCCTTTACCCCATCAGAATCCACACCCTCTCTTTCTCTCATCAGAAAAAAAAATAGGCATCTAAAAATAATAATGAAATAAGATAAAACAAAATGAACAAACTACAACAGGACTAAGCAAACAAACAGAAGGGAAAAAGCAGGAGACACACATCGATGCTCAGACACACTTAAAAAAAAAAACAAGTATTTACTAAAGTTAATTTAAAGAAAAACAAAAGGCACTGTTCCCTCTTTTTCTAACTCTAAGTTAAAGGACTATTTCTAAACAACTGGCCCTGTAGTCTTTTGACCCTATTTGCTTGCTAAATACGTTTCTATAATTTTTTAAAGTGTATTGTGAAGTCACTTGCAATTTTTCAATTTAAAACATTAAATGCTCTAAGAAAGGAGAAAGAATCATTTGTTCTCATGTTTATCTTATCTCATTGTTCTAAGCAGCTAATAAAGAGGTTTATTTTGCCTCACAGTTTGGGAGGTTCTATCCTATAGTTATATGGAATCATGACTTTGGCAAATTATAGCCAGAGCTTAACAGTTCATATCATGAGCAGGATAGGAAAGAAGGGAGAGAGAGGCTGGGTCCTACTATCTACTGCGAGGATACTTTCACAGCGACTGTAAGACTTTTAAAGGATGTCACTTCTTTAAGTTCCTACTATCTACCAACAGAACCAGCTAGGGAGTAATACTTTTCTTGTTCCTTTTCTTTTTTTGTGGCAATACTATTTCATTTTTATTTTTTGAACTTATTCACTTTATATCCTGATTATTGCCCCCTCCCTTATCTCCTCCAGTTTCCTCCTCTCTCTTCCTCCCTCTCTCCCTCCCCCAGTCCACAGAAAGGGAGAGCCCTCCTCCCCTACCATTTGACCCCAGCCTATCAAGTCTCATCAGGACTGCCTGCATCCTCTTCCTCTGTGGCCTGGCAAAGCCTCCCCACGAGGAGGAAGTGACCAAAGAGCAGACAACAGAGTCCATGTCAGAGACAGCCCCTGAGACAGAAGGACCCAGAGCAGACAGGATCTCCATAAGAAGACCAACAAAGCCAACATATCCTGGCCCGGGGGGTCCTGCAGAGATTGACACTAACCAAGGACCAAGCATGCAGAGCATCTAGACCCCCACTCAGATGTAGCCAATAGGCAGCTCAGTCTCCACGGGGAATAATCCTTAACACAGACTATGTTTGTGGTTCGTAGTACAGCTTTACGTTTCTATACAAGGACAGGACCAGTAATGCCTCCCAATTACACAATTAGTGGACAGCTAAACACAGTCCTCGCTATATACAAAGCTCTTCGGCATGAGCTCAGAGTTTGTGTCTCATCCAGCGGCCTTGTATGAGTTCAGGACTGATTCTTGTGTTACAGATGAGAAGATGCAGAGAGAGGAGTAATTAGCCCATTCTGTCGTCCCTTTAACAGGGATTTAATGTATTTTAAATCGACAAACATCATTGTTTAAGCATAAAACGGTTCTCAATGAGCTAGAGTAGTAGTCGTCCATAGCAGAGAGCTTGCCTAGGACAGATGAAGGCCTAGAATTGCAAAATCATAAACCAGGTGCCAAGCGCTAAGTGCGTTTCTGGGACTTTCATTGTTCCTATTAATACAATGTAGGGGTCTAGACTGGATTTATTTACTCTGTCAGTTAAAGAATCAAAAGGCAGGGAAAAACCTGAGGTACAACAGGTAGCAGCAGAGAAATCTCCAACACTGAAGACAGAATCAGTACCAGAAGAAGGCCACTTATTTTTGAGAGGTGAGGAAACACACCACACACACACACACACACACAAACACACACACACACACACACACACACCACATAGCAGACACACAGAAAAAATAACCATCTGCAAGGCTAAGGTGGAGTAGGAAAGCCAAAAAACCCAGCCTCTTCTGAAGAGCTGGGGGTTTTAATGCAATGCCTGCAGTTTAGTAAGGCAGCTTGGGTTTCCCCTCCATAGCTTTCCTCTTGTATAGACTATTCACTTCTTTTTATGGTAGGTTTTTTTTCCCCACTCTTTTGCAAACCCTTGTAAAGTCGCTACAAATGCAGATTATCTCTCAATGTTTATATTTTCCTTGCATTTGGAGTTCTCAAGAAGACATGGTGATAAGGTGTTAGATATTTATAGTAGAAAAGTTAAAGGATCCGAAGTAGAAATATGTCTCATTTGTGAGCGAAAGCCATAGTTTGAGCAAAGAGAAGGTCAAATGTGTGACAAAGACTACAGAGAGCTGTGGTGAAAGGTGAAATGGTTGAGAAAGTTCCTGGGGACCTTGGCTCTGAGCAGAAGCACAGAAGGATGAGGTGCTACAATCAGGCAGTGTGAGGTATATGGATCAAGGGACAATGGAGTCTAGCATATGGTTATGTTTGTTTCCAGTAGCATTCTGTGTCAGTATTCTGAAATTACTTGGTCATGATTTCTATGAAGCAAGGTATGTGTATGTGTTAGAATTTTGGAACAAAACCTGCTTCTGGGTTGCCTAGCAACTTATGATGTCATCATGTGTCACAGGCCAGGTGGCCACACCTGGAAGGCGTGGTTACCTTGCCCCTTAAAAGGACAACCCAACAGGAGGTCTCTCTCTTGCTCTCTTGGTTCTTTCTCTATTGGGGCGCCCCCTCTCTCTTTCCCCTTCTCTTTCTTTCTTTCCCCCATCATGTCCTGCTCTCCCTTCTCTCTCTCTCCATATCCACCTAATAAACCTCTTTTATATGTAAGATCTGTTGTACACCTAATCGTCTTTATTTAATTTTGTCCCATAACCTTGCAGTATGTATATAGGTGTTATACATGTGTGTAGAGAGAGAGAGAGAGAGAGAGAGAGAGAAAGAAAGAAAGAGAGAGCATTAATTAATGACAGGCAGACAGCTGAGCAGTCACCTGTAATCCCAGCATTCAGGGAAGCAGAGGCAGGCAGATCTCTATGAGTTTGGGGCCAGCCTGGACTAAAGAGTGAGTTTCAGGTCAGCCAGGGCTACCCAGAAAAATCCTGTCTCGAAAACCAACCAAACAAAAAATAAAAAAATAACAACAGGAAGACAACAAACAGTCTTAATGTAGGATACTTCATGAACCTTGAAAACAGAAGCAGCTTTGTCTGTATATCTGTGCTACACACACACCACTAAGATGACAACATTACACTTAAAAAGAGGAAACTGTGGAGATTCCTTGAGAAATGCTAGGGCTCTGAAGCAGAAGGTTTGAATCAGTCTCAGCTTAGTACTGGAGGTAAAAAACCTTCCTACCTAGTGTTTGAGTGACAGTCAAAAGCTTTATGCTGCTGATCAGTGTTGTGCATTGACAACTGGCTACTTTAGTTTGACATCTGACCATCAAGATTGGAGCTACTCTCTAGTGATAAGTTAGTGGGGTTTAAGAGATTAATCCCTCTAGGACTGGAGATGTTGAGCAACCTCTGAGGTTCTGAGTATCCAAACATTTCTACCTGGACCCAGGATACAGCTATAAAGCCTCCTCCTTCATGCTCCTTCATGTCACTTCATTTCCTAGGACAGTCACTGTAATCAATCCAGCAGTCAGATCTCTTGTAGAAAGTTAGTCCCATGTTTCTCCCACCTTAATTTCTGCCTCCAATCCATGCACGGCAAGCACCTTATGACCTTAGAGTCTACCTTTTCGAGGGTTTGTTTGCGAAGACTCCCAGGCTTTTATTAGCTCATGGGTTGTGCTTGCCTTGCACGGAGACTCTTGGAGAGCTTTATCATCCATTATATCGTTTCACTGCATGGGTCGCGCACCTTCATAATTAGCCCGAATGAGACCAGAAGCTGTGCGCTTCTGGGCACAGCTTGGGCAAAATCGTGAAATCAGAAGGTGTTGTAAGCTGAGAGATGATAGTTAATGGCCGACTAACTGAAATGTTATTCCAATGATAACTGAGTGTCAACATCCTTTTCTCATCTTGGATTGTAGGGGGAAAATGCTTTCACCCAGCATCATTCAGCTGAACTTTACTGTAATTATCCATCTCCAGACCCTCGCCTTTATCCTGCCTCTCCCAAGAAGAGAACATGCTGTGTTCATTGGCCTATTATCCTTACACACCACTGTAACCTTTATTGTAGTCATTTCGTTCTATTCCCAAGCTTCAAAACATCCACAAATTCAATTTATTACATCTTATTGACAGTAATCTGATGGCTGGTCGACCCTTCCTTCCTCTTTCCCTTCGAAAGTAGTAACAGGAGCCTAAGTAAATCATGTAGCAAGCTCATGCCATAACTATGATCTTCCTTTACCAGTGCACCAACCATTAAGATAAAAGCCCCTTTACTCTAAGATCTGGAAACCACTTTAAGATGCCCTCTTGTTTTCCTGAGCCCAACATTTTAAGCCGGCCACGCACCTTGTTTTGAGAAGCCATTCAACTATTTTTTTTCCTCTCTGTTATTTTCAATACTGTCATCAGAAATTAACACATTTCTACTGATAAATTTATCACAATAAGGGTGCATAAGTTCAGTGACCATGAGTCCACTGAAGACCAGGCATCTTAAAAAAAAAAAGAAAGTTATCCTTCTGTGTCTGTGTGTTGTTCTTCCACCAAACCAACTAACTGTGGTTCAAAACATTCAGGAAAAAGCGTTGGTCCCGAAGACATGAAGTGCTTTGCAAGTCACTGCTGAGGTTACTAACTATACATACCGTGATAGGCGTTGTGTATGACCCAGTAGCGTCTGGTAGTATGACCATGTGCCTATGCCCAAGGCGATACCAGCCCATTTTACCAGCCCATACAAGAAATTTGGCCACCATGGGGATTTGAGTATCCACAGGAAATCCTGAAACCAAGCCCCTTAGGATCCTGAGCTCTGTCGGTGAGATGATGAGGGAGAGGAGGCAAAGGGGAACATCCCCCAGATAGAAACTGTGACGTGCTGAAGCCTCAAAATTAAACTTGTGCAATCAGCTTTCACTTGAGATCCACTTCAAATAAAAAAAAATCCAAGCCTGTTTAATTTTTTATGGCTTTGCTCTTAGTGGTCCTTGGGCCACTGGCATCTACACATCTGCATTATAAGTACATACAGAAGAAAGGAAATTTGAGTAAATTGGGTGATGCCATGTGCGTGGATGGCAGTTCCCAAGCAACCTCCATGTCATTTCTTCAAATAGTTATGGATGCGTTTGACATCGCTTCAAATATTCGTTTCCAAAATAATGGTTTTTCTAGAGAACATAAAAATCTAAGTAGAATGGAAATTAAAGCAACAGCAACACACACATTTGATTATGATTTTTATTTTTGAAAATTTGACAGACTTACATAATGAAATATGAACATATCTACTCCCCAATTTTCTTCCTCCAACTCCCCCACATCTACCTCAATATCTTCAGTATGTTCCCCTCTCAAAACACCCCCCTCTGTTTTTTTTTTTTCTTTTTTTATCAGAGTATAAGGGATGTTTCCTAAAATGTTATCACTTACCCTGTTTTAGAAGACTGAGTAAGGTTTTGACAGGGTAAAAGCATTTCTCAAGAGTATAAACAAACAAACAAAAATAACAAAATAGAAAAATTTAGAAAGATACGTCCATTTTGACAGGGCATATAATGAGCAGAAAGGCTTCGTAAAGGTTCATGGTTTATAGTTTAGGAAGTAGATTGGGAAATAGCTCTGTTGAACAGTTACTTTTTTTGTCCTCAGTTAAGTCAATAGTCTGGAAAAGGAGTTTGCGATGACAGTGGGAACCCAGAAACAGCTGGTGATTTTTATTGTCGGAGGAGTGTTCTAAAATTTGTGCTTAATATTTTGAGTTTATTTTTTGAGGTCCTGGAGGCCAGCCAAGAGAGAGACCCGCCTCTAAACTACATTACTGACCACCCCCAACCTGTTTGTTTACTACTTAACGGCCACTGAATTATAAACATCAAATCTTCATGATACCTTGTGGATGTAAACATGTTTTTCTTTTGATCCCAGGTGTAGGATGTGGGACTGATTCAGATGGTCCACAGCAGCAGACTATTTGCCTCATGCGGGCTCTGAGAGGAGCTCTTTGCCAGCTGCAGAGAGTTTAAATCTGAGGACTCTGGAGAAGGATTAATGCCAGAGCCCAGAGAATATTGAGAGTTCCAAGAGAGAAGAAAGCTTCTGGTTCTCTCCGCTGCTGCTCCTGGTTGCTGTTGATACAACAGAACAAGTTGGAGATCTCC